>NC_061067.1:4049388-4277956 GCF_021917145.1 Hypomesus transpacificus
TGTGTGCGTGTGTCTGTGTGCGTGTGTCTGTGTGTATATATGTACGTTTGTGCACGTGTGTGTATATATATGTGTGCGTGTGTATGACTGTGTGTGTATGTGCATGTGCATGTGTGAATGTGTGTGTGCGCGTGCATACGTGTGTGTGTGTGTGTGTGCGCGGAGGGACCAGCTGTCTCCCACCAGTGATTGCTTCCAGTGGGACCACTGGGACTGGGGGTGAAGCAGGGGGGCGGGAGAGGGACCGGGTGAGGGGGAAGGGGGGGCAGCTTGCCAATTGCTTTGGGGTTAGGGGCCAGGGAGTGGGCGGAGTAACCAGCTTAACAAAACAAGAGAGGTCACCGCGCCGACTGGTGTCTGTGCCTCCTCCTGTGTCTCGCTCTGCATCCCTGCTCCTGAAATTGGATTTTAAACATTTTGAATTCTTAACTTTTCAGGCTTTTCCTTAGTTTACATCAACTGAATCTTAAATTAAAATACCTATCGCCCTCTCTCCATCTCCTTCACACCGATTGGATGGGATGGGAAAAATAGATACCATCGATCAAACAGCAGATAGAGAAAGATCGAGAGAGATATAGATATAGAGAAAGAGACAGAGGCACATGTAACTGATTTAAATTGTTGACTCATCAGAAAAATAAAATGATGAATTGTGACAGCATGGAGAGTTGAAGAGAGAGCTAACAGGGAGGAGGGACTTGGCTTGGAGACAAGAACACAGAATGGGGGTCTGAGGGGGGAGAGAAGGGAGTCCAAATGTGCACATGATTTATTCAGGAAGGGGGATTATGATTGAAGGTGCCACCTGGATCCACCCCACCCCTGCCTCGGCCCTGAATGGCCTCACTGGGTCCCCTGGCAGGTTAGGGTTAGAGAGAGAGAGCGTGTGTGTGTGTGTTAATTGTCACCAACATGACTTTAATCACATTGGCCCCCCCTCTCTTGGGACGTCCCTGCCCTGGGGGGGGGGGCTTAATCAGGTGTGGCGTGGTGTGGCGTCATTAACACTGGGTCCCATGTGCTGGGGACACACTCCAGAGACATGTGCACACGCACACGCACGTCTCAGGACGAAGGCAATCCACACAGCTACTCACTAATGAATAACTAAGTAGAACGCCAGCACTAATGGAGACCCCCCCCTTCCCTCTCTCCTCCCTTTACCCTCCTCTCTTCCCAACCCACCCCCTCCATCTATTGTTTCCCCCTCTTTCTCTTTCTATGTCTTTCCCTCCCTCCTTCCCTTTATAACCCCAGCATCACTGTCTATCTTTCTTTCCTTCTCTCCCCATCTGCATGTGTCCTTCCAGTCTTTTGCTTTCCCTCCCTCCCTCCTAATCCCTCCCTCCCTCCTCTCTGATCCTGTCAATCCTGCCCCTGGCACACTTCTTCCACGCTTCACATATGGTGGTCACGCCTTAGGGGGTTATAACTCGCCCCCCCCTCCCCAACTTGTCTCCTCCCCTCCTGCTGTTTGACCCCCCCCCCCATCCTCTTCTTCTTCTTCACACCATGCCTCCTCACCTCATATTCCTCCCCCTTATCTCACCTCCGTACTCAGCTTCTCATTCTCACCGCCTTGGACCTCTTCCCTGTTCCCCCCTCCACTCCCCTCCCCTCCACATACACACTTGTGTCCCTGCTGCTGGTCCTGTCTGGAGGGAATCCTGACACACATTTAGTTTAGCCCCCTTTCCCTCCCCTCCTTCTCTTTCGCCCTATTGTCTGCCCGCTTCAAAAGGAAAAGGGGGATTGAGCGAGTGTGTAAGTGTTCGTGTGTGTGTGTGAGTGAGTGAGAAAAAGAGAGAGCGGGTGGGGTGTGTGTGACGGGACTGAATGAGTGGTTGCCTTGGAAACGGAGCCACACTGATCTGCTGCAGTGGAGAGGAGAAAATAAAGGAGAAAGGAGGAGAGGAGAGGGGCAGAGAGGAGGGGAGAAGAGATGGGGAGAGAGGAGGGGGAAAAGGGGGGGGGGGAGAAGAGAGGCCAGGAGAAGAGAGGAGACACCAGAGTTGAGAATGTGAGAACGAGAGAGACAAGAGCGTGTGTGTGTGTGTATGTAGTCTGAAGGAAGAGTCTTCTTTTGCACATAATGTCTGTCAAGAGCATTGCAGCAGAGCCCAAGGGCAGAGGGACACCTCTATTGATATGTCATCAACTTCTACTGCATTATAGGACTACTGTCATTACACACACACACACACACACACACACACACACACACACACACACACACACAGACACAAACACTCACCCATTCACATTCACACACACACACACAGGTTCTGAGTCTGAGAAGTGTGTGTAGTTCTGTGTGTTTGGACCCAGAATCTGTGAGTGTGTGTGGTTGTGTGTGTGCGGTTGTGTGTGGGCTGTCATCCATGGTTTAGCCTGTTGAGCTAGGCGTTAGCTTATAATGAAGTCACTGTTAGCACCAGAGCACACCTGTCATATCAGGAACATGAAGGAAAACACCCAGGGAAACAAGATGGATATTAGGTTCTCTTCCTCCCCCTTTTCTAGCCCTTTAGCCCCTCCTTTTCGTTCTCTCTATCTTTGCCCTCAAATCTAAACTATTTTAGAAGAGGCCTCACGCATCGCCAACACCGAAACAGATTTAAACCTTCACATCTTTGACACACACACACACACAATCCACAACTCCACTGGAGTCTTGCAAGTTGGTGAGAAAATAAAATAGAAGAGAGAATTGGATAAATGGATGAAGAGAAAAAAGAGTTAGGGATGACTAACCCAGAGACAGAGAAAGAAAGAGAGAGAGGGAGAAAGAAAAGAAAGAACGTAGAGAGAGAAAGAGAGAAAGAGGAGAGTTATGAAGGGGAGAGGGAAAGATACAGGGGCTGTTGAATTATTGAGGGCGTCTAAACACCATGGTGCCTCTCTGTGTGACGCCATGTTTCAAAATAAACCCTGTGGCCTCTCCTTCTCCTCCTCTAATACTGTACCAAACCCTGGTCTGTATCCAAGGGCCTGGAGAGTCCTGATACCAAACCTGTATGGATATGATTCCATCACTCTAAACAGCCTCAACTACACTCCACCTCCAGACCCCCAGCAGCCCCATCTCCTGGCAGTGGTAGGAACTGCAGAAACGGTACAGAGACGCAAAGGTAGGGATCTGGTTGAACCTTACGACACCGGCACATCAAATACAAACACAAACCCACACGGGCACAACTGGAAAAGTGTCCTACTAATCTGAGGGGCTCATTTGTGTTTCGTCAAGGGAAGTGAACATGGCGTCCATTTCATGTTTTATTGATCGGTACAAGTGGATGTTTGTTCAAGCGTGTCCACACAGCTTTGTTCAAGAGCAGAACTGCAAGCTAAGTACCTTGTCTACACAGATGCGGAGAATACACTAGTGCGTGTGTGTGTGTGTCTGACCATGTGTGAACGCGCTACGCTACCTGAGTCCACCAGCTCCTGCTCCATCACCCCGCAGCCCAAAACCTCGAGCCAGTCGCCTTGGAAACGCACCTCCATCTCAAACGAGGGATGAGTGAAAGGAAAGTAGCAGTCTACCCACCTGATCTCGAGCTCTGGAGGAGGAGAGGAGAGAGGGATGAAGACGGGAGGAGAGGAGAGAGAGAGCTGCTGGCACGGGGAGGCAGGGCTGCTGGGTAAAGAGCAGCTTACAGCTCCCTACCTTCTCCAAACAGGTGTTTGATCAGGAGTGTGAGGGTCTGCTTCAGGTTAAACTCCACCAGCTTGACGGCCTCCAGCGTGTGTCTCTCCTGCTTCTGGGGGGTCCTCCGCCCCCCCCTCTCAAACAGGGACAGGTCCTCCCCACTCTGCACACGTGCAAACAGCTACCACACAGAGATACAATACATGCCGTTAACACGTCATGTCATCTCACACAGAGAGACATACCTTATTGCACGTTAACAACACTGGGCGTCATTGAGAAGGACAACATACACAGAACAGACACCAATAGAAGACACAAATGAAAGAAACGGAAAGAAAGAATAAGATGGGTCAGATGGCTGAGCGGTTAGGGAGTCGGGCTATTAATCAGAAGGTTGTTGATTCGATTCCCGGCCATGCCAAATGACGTTGTGTCCTTGGGCAAGGCACTTCACCCTACTTGTCTCGGGGAGAATGTCCCTGTACTTACTGTAAGTCGCTCTGCATAAGAGCGTCTGCTAAATGACTAAATGTAATGTAAATGTCAGATAGATCAGAGAGAGAGAGAGAACAGAGAAGGGCCGTATGACCTCTGACCTCGTGGTTGGAGAACAGCCTGACCCCCTCCATCTGGTGAAACACCGGGTAGTGGCTGCCGTCGATCTCGTCCCGGCGGTACACGTCCCCTACCACCAGGAAGGCATCCAGCCCAGACCGTACCAGCTCCCTCTGGTGGGCAGAGGTGTGGGCGCGTAGCATGGTGCCCCTGGGAGACAGCAGGCCAAGATCACAGGACCACATTCAGTCAATGGGTGAACGAATGATTGTGTAAACGAATGAATGAATGAGGGAGTGGGTGAATTAGTGAATTCATGAACAAATTAATGAATAAATAAATAAATGTATGAATGAATAAACCGCAAACTGCTTATAGGAAACTGTGGTAGCATCGTCACAATACAGGATGATCATATTGATGTCTTTGCTTTGGAGGCTTTGCACCAAACCACCATGAAACCCCCATTTGTTGTCTTATAAACTAATGAGTGAGTTAATGAATGAAAGGATGCCTGGATGAATGTGTGACTGAGTGAATGAGTGAGGTAATGAATGGACCACCTGTTGAGGTAGTAGTTGTCGCCTCTTTTCCTGCTCGGGTGGTTGGCTGGGATCAACAGGCTGTCGAAGTTCTGTTCCACCGTTACCACGGGACTCAGGTTGTCATAGACGCTGAACAGCGGGTTTCCACGGTGAGCGGTGTAGACGGAGTAGAAGTGGGTTTTGATTCGCTCTTTGATCAGCCATAATGGATGATGTGACTGGTTGTGCAGGTTGCGTCCGACCTTGGAAAGGATCTTGGGGGTCACATTGGTGAAGTCGTCCCGAGGGTGGGCGTGGCCTAACACCTCCACGGACTCTGGGCCATTCAGAGGCTGAAGGGTGGATCTGTCAGTGGTGAAGTGGCGGCAGAAGGGTAAGACTCTATGGGAGGGCAGGTTGCCATTGGCTTGGGTGCAGTGGTGCGGCCAATGGCGAGGTAAGGATTCCAGGAAGGGGAGGAGCAAGGGGAGGGTCCTGCAGTGTACCCTCATGATGATTGGTCCATGGACCTAAGGTAGGACAAAGGAAGGTGACTTCATCAGCAACATGGCTGAAACTACTCTACTGGTGGGATCTGAACCTTCACAGAATTTGACATATCCACACACACACACACACACACAAACACACACACGCTTGTGGGTAGTGTGCACAAACACACACATGCCCTCACTCTGTCCTCTGAGATCTAATATAGACAGAGAGCACATTAAATATAGGATCAGCGCTGTTATGATGAACTGGAGATGAGAGGGCTGAATTATATGAGAACAAGTTAATTGAATCAACTCAGTGCGAACATCTCTTCCCCTCCTTCTCATTCTGTCTCCCTCCTTCTCTTACCCTCTCTCTCCTTCTGTGACACGCTTACACTTTTTGACTCTTGTACTCTAAAGGAGAGAGAGCATTAGAGAAAAGAAGAAAAGGAATAGAGGAGAGGCGCATGAATCTCTGGCTAACACAGGCCATCTAGATTTCTATCAAATATTTACCCTTCCACCTATGCTGCCCTCCATCTTTTCTTCCCTATCTCACCCTGAAGGAGACCAGAGGACAGAAAAAGAGTTTGCTGTTCATCCCTCATTTCTATTGTCTCCTCTCTCTTACTCTGTTCTCTTACCAACCCGTATGTAATCTGAGGATAGACACACATGGTATAAAGAGATAAGACATTTAAAATAATACTCTTATAGACCCCGCACACACACACTAACACAATCACACACACACACCCTTCATCTTTACAGGGACATTCTAAAGACAAAGGGTGTAGCATTGCAGGGGTATTGCAGCAAAGTGGATTACCTGCTGTAATCCAGGAAGCTCTTAGCTCTGTGAGGCTCATGTTCAACTTTGTAATATTGGGAATGGATGGCATTATAAACAGAAAGATAAGGCCCACACACACGCACACAGCCACACACACACACGCAAACACACGCGCACGCACACACACACAGCCACACACGCACACCCTCACTGATGAAGTGGGTGGACCAGCTGGCAGCCTGAACAGGAAGTAGAAAGTGTAGGAGGTCTGGCGTTGTCATGGCACCTGTGAAGAGAGGTCACTCTGGGCCTGGGGCCAGGGCAACCCTGAGACTAGAGAGGAACAGGTGTTCTCTCTCTCTCTCATTCTCTTTCTCCCTCACTCTACCTCTTCACCTCCCTGGTCCCGCTCCCCCTGCCCCCCCCCCCCCCCCCAACCTGGCAGGTTCACCATCGTGAAGGGGTATCTCCATGCCCCGCCCCCGCACCCAACAGTGTCCCTGTCCTGCCTGCCCCTCGCGCTCTGTTTCCTGTTAGCTTTCCTGTTAGCATGCGCACAACCAATCACAGTCCTACTGCCATCAGCTTGTTTTAGAACTCCTTCCCTGCAGTCTTGGCCTGGCCAAGCGGTCACGTTGCCATGCCACCCACACACTCTCAGAGGCTTCCAGAACAATCTTCGATAAATGAGTATTTCAGCCCATTTTCTAATATACTTAAATTATCCTACTTGATACTAACACCTTCACTTGTTGCTGTCTCCAAACAAGAGAGGAGGGGAGGAGAGGGAAGGAGAGGGGAGGAGAGGAGAGGAGGAGAGGGAAGGAGAGGAGAGGTGAGGAGAGGAGGAGGAGAGGGAAGGAGAGGGGAGGAAAGGGGAGGTGAGGAGAGGAGGAGGAGAGGCGAGGAAAGGAAGGGGAGGAGGAGAGGGAAGGGGAGGAGAGGGAAGGAAAGGGGAGGTGAGGAGAGGAGAGGAGGAGGAGAGGGAAGGGGAGGAGGAGAGGGGAAGGGAAGGGAGGAGGAGAGGGGAGAGGAGGAGAGGGGAAGGGGAGGAGGAGAGGGAAGGGGAGGGGAGGGGAGGAGGAGAGGGGAAGGGAGGAGGTAGCGGCACTAACAGGGTACATTTTTATGGGCGTATGAGAAATGTGCCGAGGCTGCAATCCTTCTGCCGTCACTACTGGGCCCATATATTCACTCTGTTCCTCCTCACTGTGTGTCACTACTCAGCAGCATCACACACACACACACACAGACACACACACCCAGACACACACACCCAGACACACACACACAGACACACATACAAACACACATACACGGTCTGTAAAGTGTAGGGGGCAGAGCAGTTTGCACTAGGCCTTTCACTGAACAATTGGCTTGTCTGGGGGAATACAACCAGGAGTTGAGTGTGTGTGTGTGTGTTTGTGTGTGTGACTGAGTGAGTCCAGAGGCCACAGGCATCCTGACCAGCAGGTGTTTGGGTCACACCCTGTGCTGCTAGGTGATTTAAGGAGCCAGATTAAAGTGCTGAAAGACACAAGACACAGCAGAAGAGTGTTTCCTCTAGAATAAGACTTATTGATTGGCGTTCAGGACTCGATCTTCAGGGAGATATCAGACTCCAGCTGGATCAATCAGACACGGTCGAGTTCAGCGTTTAATACGCTCCCTACTCCTCTGCAGTCCCTGCTGTCAAATCAACCAGACGGATGAATATGAGGAAATACAGGAACAGTCCAGCGCACTCCCATCCCCCCCCCCCTCTCTCCCCTTATCTCTCTTCCTTTATCTCTCTCCCATTATCTCTCTCCCTTTGTCTATCCCTCTCTCTCCCGTTACAGTTTCTCTCTCTCCCCATTATCTCTCTTTCTCTCTCCCGTTATCTCTCTACCTTTACAATATCTCTACCGCTATCTCTCTCTCCTCCCTTTACAGTGCCCCCTCTTTCTCACACTACCTTTATCATTCTTCTTCTCTCTTCAATAACCACAGGGCATATAAAACAGTAGAATCTTTACTGTAGAAGTTGAGAGGACTGGAAAAAGGCTGACTAAGCTAGGCAAGTCGCAGGTCAGTTTGTGTCTACATGTGTGTCAACAGACCGTACGTGCATACACACACACAAATAGATATCTTAATATGTAATTCTTTGGAGAAACTTTAACTGCTCCTCCTTTCCCTTGTCCCCCGGTACAATTTTCTAAAACTATAGATGGCTAAACAGAATACTCCCCACCCCTCCCTCACACACACGCACACAGACGCACACACACCACAGGGAAGGCTTCAACAGGCTCAGAGACGTGTTCTATCAGTGTCAGATTTCTCTAATCAAAGTCAGAGGGAAGCTCCAGTCTCTTTCCTTTTTTATTTCTCTCCAAATCCTCCTTTCATGACCCACAGCTTTCCTCACACACCCAGCCTCATCTCACCTTAAGACTGTGTATGTGTGTGTGTGTGTGTGTGTGTGTGTGTGTGTGTGTGTGTGTGTGTGTGAGCAGGGCCTGATTCTGGGGACCCAGCAGGTACAGGAAGAGCTTTAATGAACAGATGGATGGAGAACACACACACACACACAATCACACACACACACAGACACATGTACACAATTACACACACACACACAGGCTGGTCACCACACTAGAGAGGCTGAGTAACCAGAAAGCAGAGAGGGGTGACATGAGACAGGACACAAAGCATGTTATGAAAACCTGCAGCCCTCCCTCAAACACACACACACACTTACCTATCTCTAACTTAGGAGCCACGTCTCAACAGATGTTAGATAAACCCCTTCAAGTTCAAGTATTTTATTGTCAGATGCACAGAACAACACAGGGTCAGACTGGGCACTGAAACTCTTAGGACAAGACAATGCAAAGCAACCTGGCATAAACATAACATTTAGGTACACAGAACATAGATTACATCTATGATAAGATTAAATTAAAAAAGCTAAAAAGCTAAAACCATACAACAACCAACAGACCATCCTACGGGCAGGCAGGTTCTATCTATCTGGCCTGTGTCTCAAAAACACACTCTGGCAATTCCCCACAATTATCACAGGGGCTAATTTGTCTAAGTGTCGGGCAAGCTAATGCTTTCAACCTCACACACTATCATTGGAGAGCCAGAATCGGCCTAATGGAATCACCACTGTCCTCTCTCCACTGCAGAGGCCAGGAACTCTCTCTCTCTCATACACACACAACCAAAGGCAGGCAGCAGACATGCACACATGCATTCTCACACACACGCACAAAATTGACTAAGGCTCTCAAAGTGCCTAGAAGGCATAGCTCCTTGCAATTCTACAGTATAATGTTGTTACTACATGAACAGGATGTGTGTGTGTGTGTTTGTGGCTTGTGCTCAGTCTGTAGGCTATGGAGTATTGATAATGTATACATTCAACATTCTAGTTTGACCACTGATAGCCATGTTAGCAGACCGTTGTGCACAGCTAAATCGCTGCAATAACGCCAAGCAATAACACCAGCAGTTCAAAACACCAACCCAGGTATGTTTTTCATGGATACAGAGGCACCATAAGGATCAGTGAGTCTGTCTGTACTCTAACAGTATCTGCAGCCTCCTCACCTGGTCTTAGTGCCCCTGGCCCCAGGAGGTGGTAGGGATAGGACAGACCATAATAGGCTGGGTCATAATGGTCACACGTCGCCACGGCAACAGAGCTTGTTCAGTGCAGCCCCACAGGTATTCCGTGCACTGTGGGGCCAGGAGAAAGAGGCACCCCCCCCCCACTCCACAGTAGGCTAACAGGCTAACAAAGACTTGAACCCACAGCCTAATGGCTTGGCAATAGCTCTCCAATGCTAATTGCTAATTATTGATTGGTAGGAGGATGTGAGTGGGAGTTAAGTCACTTAGCTATATGAAACAGTAGGGTCTGGAGGGTGTGTGTGTGTGTGTGTGTGTGTGTGGGGGGGGGGGGGGGGGGGTCTTTATCACTGGCTAGAGGGAGAGCTTGGTTCTCTGTCTAAATTGTTATTTTTTGCTTAATTTCAGTGGAGGGAGGAAGGGAGGATGGGAGGCATGGAGCAAAGGTGGAAGAGGGGAGGGGGAAGACAGGCTGAGAGGAAAAAGGTAGCTGAAAACAGGGAGTGAGAGATTGAGGGAGGGATCGAGGGAAGGAGTTCAGAAGGCAAGTCAGTGTTTGGTTAAGTGCTGCACTGTTTTTGCTCAGGAGAATGAATTGAGGTCTAGGCTAGAGGACCCAGCTGCTATTGGAGTCCACTTGTTTTGGCTGCCTGTGCGTCCCTGACGCCCGCTTCAGCAGATGGTGGTGCAGCAGGCAGGATCAATCCTCATTTAGATAGAGTGGCTGGGTTCACAAGAGACTATGGCTTGTTCGTGTCTCTCTCTCACACACATTCTTCTAACTCCCCTATCGCTGTCCCTTCTTTTTTTCATCCCAATACGCCCCCCATCCCCTCTCTCTTCTCTCTCTATGATTCCTCTCTGACCTCTAGCTCCTCCCCCCTCCCCTCTGAGTAATGCAGACCCAGAGGCTACCAGCTAGTGAAGATGAACTTGTTTAATTTCCGCTAAGAGACTGAAACCAACTAATAAACCACATCTCCCCCTCTCGTTTTTCTCTGACGCTCAGTCACTCTTGCTCCCTCTCCCTCACTGGGGGCATGATCAGTGCAACCTACTGCTGGTGGACAATGGCAGTATTCAGGTAAGACTCGAGTCAGCCGGTAAACTACATTAACAACAACAACTACAATGCAATGTTGAACACTGCCAAACAGGAGGCTGGGTCATGTCGTCGATCGACCTACTCTATGAGGGAAGAGGTAGACGAAGAGGAGAAGAGGAAGAGGAGGAAGGATGGGAAGGGGAGGCGGAGGGGAGGAGGGGGGAGAACGTGCAGGAAGAGGAGGATCGGATGGAGGCAGGGTCGCAGGCGTACCCCTAAGTCGTATTGTTCCGGGCTACTGCACAGAAGACAAGATCAATGGGATGAAAGGGCTTGTTCTGTCAGGCAGAGAGAAAGAGAGAGAGAAAGAGAGGAGGGAAAGAGAGCGTAAGAAGGAGAGGAAAAGAGGAAGAGAAGCAGAGGTTTGGAGGGAGAGAAGATTATAAAGAGGATAGGAGTGCAGTCACCCAAAAATGAGTTAGATGACCGGATACAAACCTGACAGCAGAGAGCGAGGAGAAAAATGAGAGAGAGAGAAACAGGAGAAAGACAGATTGAAAGAGACAGATCGGAGTAGAGAAGGGTGGTGAGGTAGAGAAAAACTAAGAGGGAGATACAAAGATAAGAGGGAGCCAGTTACAGAGGAGGAGAAAGAAAGAAAGACTGAGAGAGAGAAATATAGAGGAGAGAGTGTACAGAGCTTGTGGTGTCACAGCAGGTTGTCAGATGATGCCCACACTGCATGTACACACAGATCCATAGAGGAGAGAAGACCAAAGAACCAAGAAACTAACGCCCTCTGGATCAACATGAGAGCGGCTCCTACGAGTGTGTGTGTATATGCTTGTGCTTGTGCCTGTAAGTAAGTGTGTGTGTGTGTTATCGGTGCTTGTTAGGGAATAAATAGTATGGGCTACAACCGTATCATGTCAGAACTTTTGTTCTTAGGCTATAGTTCCGGCAAGAGTAACAGAGTAGCTGCTCAACACCCTCCACATCGAAACCATACTGATCAGTCTGGGAACACACTCCAACTGGAACGCTCTGTATTGACCACGGTGTTTAGCAGCTCTGTCATCAGTCACTACTACAACTGCCACACACATACACACACTGTCACAATAGACTATTACATCCATGTGACATCTTAAACTGAACCTCACAGCTAACCAGTCTTAATTAGACCAATGCGTGAGATGAATCAATTGACTCCATTGACCCCTTTAAGCACAACACACACACACACACAAACAGGGATCTGACACAGACAGACAGAGAGACACACACACACACTGCTGACCTTTTCAGTGAGAGGCAGGGTATCAGTAAACAGGTTGTGACTGTGACCTTCTCTGGAACGTGCTAAAATGCGTAACTACCCCCTCCCCATTTCCCCACACACATCATCCCTTAATCAGTCAAGTACATCATCTATAAAATAAATCAATTGATCCCCATGACACAATGCTATACCAGGACAAAGTCCAGAACAAAACCACATCTGCACCTCACCTGGACATGCGCGGACCAGACCGAATTCATGAACACAGACAGAGCAGGCATATGGCTAGGGGACAGGATGTTCTGATCGACTTTTCCACCTGAACGAGGCTACTGATGCGACAACACCATGTCCCCTTCCTCCTCTTTCACTTTACTCAAATGTCACGGAATGAATGATAAACGGTTTGATCTACATGGCTGGAGCATTGTAACCTGCTGTGCTTGTTTCAACTAAGAACCAACTTGGCTCAACATGAGTCTAATCGTGTACGAGCCAAATAAATATTTCAATGTCGTTAAGATATCTTATTTCATGCGACATATCTCTATAATAGCATTTTGTTTCTCTGTAAGATTACTAAAGTTTTGTAGAAGCCTACCTGCGAAAAGCGACTACAAAGTGAGTCATAGGTCGAGCAACGAAATGTCACCTTTGTGCTCGGCGCATATCTCAAGTTTGGGATTTAATTTAGGAAAAGTACTACCCCTGCCAGCAGTAAAACTACATGTCCTAACAGTTGAGCTTCTTGTTAGATAACCAATACCATAAAGGTCGTGAAGGTTATCCTGCAATGTCTTAATCTACGTTTTATTAGTAAACGGTGTGCTGGTGGACTGTGCATTTTGATGAATGCCTGTCTTTAGGTTGTGTAACCAATTCCAAAAGTAAGACTCTTACTTTTAGTAAGTCTTACTATGAACAAGCTACGGAACTTGATTGGATATGTTTGAAGATCCATACCCTCCCAAAGAACCATGGGATGCTATCTTTGCTTGGCTAAAACGACCTTGTGGGGCATTATAATGCCTTAATACGTTACCGGCAGGTAAAATGTACTGTTCGCCATATGTAAACATATGTAATTCATTCGATGAATCACACAGTAGTGGCATTAAATACAGCAAAAAGAGAGCTGCAAAGAACTCACCTTACTTAGCGCTACTGTCTCAACTGAGCGCAGGGTTGTTTTGAGAGCTCCAAAGATATGCCTGTAAAATTATAAAAAATATATTAGTATTTCAAGACAAACGTCAGAATTTAAGTTTATAGTGTACATGCAGTGGTAAGTTAAGGCTGCTTTACAAAACATAGGTGAAAATGAGGGACAAAATGTAGGATTTTATAAGTACTTTGGTACCGGCGCTGTCTAAACACTCTTTCTTAAGGGTCCTGATCTCGAAGGTCGCCGCCTTGTTTGCAACATGTCAACGTCCACGAGAATACAAGTGCTATCCCTGTACCGCTTGTTATTGAAAGAAAGCAAGAAATTCCCTTCATACAACTACAGGTAAATACATTCTAACACGATGTCATTCAGACTAGGTTAAATAATTGATTTTCAGCCGTTGTTATTACTCTAAACCGTCACCATGAAGCTTTGCATCTTCTGTTTACATGAGCAGCCGCTTGTATAAGTTTACAGTTGAATGTTCAGCTATCCACGCTTCTCATTAGGTATAGTGTACTGTAGTTCATAATAACACAGTCATACACGGAAGGCTTTACATTGTGTGAAATTACTTAAATTGACTGCAACGCCTAAACGTTTAGATTACCTTACTATTCATGTGGATGTCACTTGCAGCTTCGATAGCAATGCACACCAAACATTTAATAGTACCTATTATATTCTGAGAATATCAATGAAATGCAGGTCCAAATTGCCCACCTTGATCTGATGTAGGATTAACTTAATTTAAGTTCCATTGTCATTATTATGAAACATTAATTAGCCGTGAGATTCTCAATCGTTGTTAACATTACAATTAAACGGTATCTTAGCTGCAAGAGTTGATTCAGGAAGTGTTGTTATCAGCATCGTTAGACGTATCCTGTCCTAATACACTGAATACAAACCCTGAACGTTTTTTTCTTTGTTTATTGGTTTGTAATGGTCACCCTATTTGTGGGTTAGGGTCATCTAGAACCTTTCTTGATCATTAATTTACACCAGAGAGAAAAAGCCATGGTTGTCTCTCTCTTTCATTCATCTTGTCTTGTCCTCTCACTCTCCACTTTTTACCTCTTTCTTCCCCCTTTCATTTCTCTCATTATCTCTCCACCTTTCCTGAAAGAAGGGGAATTGACACATTACCCTGTATCAGAGTGTAAAGATGGCCGCTCCATGTCTTGGTTGGAGCTTAAAGCAGGGACAGTGCAGTTCCCCTAGGCGAGACCTCCACCAGAGGATACAGAAAGACAACGATACTTCAGAACTGGGAGAGAGGTTGAGAAGAGCAGGAAGTGAGCAAGGGACAAGGAAGAGAAGAGAGCTGTTGCCCTCAGGCTAAACCTCCACCAGAGGCAATAGGACTGTTGGGAGAGGAGGACAGAGCAGAGAGGAAGGAAGACAGAGCAGAGAGGAAGGAGGAGAGCAGAGAGGAAAGAGGAGAGAGAGGAGGAGAGAGCAGGGAAGAAGGAGGAGAGAGTGAGGAGTGAAGAAGATGGAGGAGCGCAAGAGCAAAGAGGGAGGGGAATATGAAGGAGGCAGGGTGAGTTGTGCACTTAAGCAGACAGATAAAGCTCAGAGGAAGATTGAAAAGAATGAAAGATTCAGAAAGAGACTAGATGGAGAGAGAAGGGAAGAGAGGCCATGGTGTTCAGTAGGAGACGAGGCCGGAGAGAGGGCGTGGGGGAAGGATTCAGAAAGGCAGAATAAAGATTCTCTGAGAAGCATAGAACAGGGACAGAGAGAAGACTGGGGGGAAAGAGGAAGATGATGAGGATGGTGACTGGTATTCTACGAGGATGGAGAAGACAGGAACAAGAGTGGGAGAGGAAGAGAGGACGGAGTGGGTAGGGTGGAGAGGGAGAAGATGTGGGGAGCTGTCAGTGTGTTCTGTCTGTGTGAAAGGAGCAGCGCTAGTTTATACACCCCAGTGTTGCTGCAGTCTCTTACCAGCCTGATCAGACACAAGTAGGGCATCTCTTACGTAGCAGTAAGCCTCCCTGCCTGCCCCCGTCTCTCTCTGACGATGCAGGGTGTGTCTGTGCGCAGATCTCCTGTTAGTCACAAAGACACGGGTCTGTCAGCAGCGGGAGCCTGACAAACCTCTGATGAATTAGTGATCACGGAAACCCAGGCTCATGGAGAATTCCCTGTGAAGTCTGTCCTCCCTCTCTCTCTCTCTCTCTCTCTCTCTCTCTCTCTATCTCTCTCTCTCTCTCTCTCTCTCTGTCTCTCTCTCTCTCTCTCTCTCTGTCTCTCTCTCTCTCTCTCCTTCTTTCATTTCATCATCCCTCGCTCGCTCGCTCTCTCTCTCTCTCTCTCTCTCTCTCTCTCTCTCTCTCTCTCTCTCTCCTTATTTCATTTCATCATCCCTCTCTCGCTCTCTCGCTCTCTCTCTCTCTCTCTCTCTCCCCCATCTCTCTCTGCCCGTTTCTGTATCTCTGCCTTACTCCCCTTCCCTCCATCCCCTCCCATGATCCCGTCCCTCCTCCCTCTTTTCTCCAAATGTGTTGAGCTGTTGGGATCAAATGGGAGGTCTTGGAAGGGTGCATGGTTCTGTATTTAGCCCTGTTGGGCCTGTGGGAGCCTGGGGGCCCCTGGTGGGCTACCCACTGACACTTAGTCTTCAAACAGACTCTAAACTCCACAGCTCACTCTTGATCCTCTGTCTCACTTTGTCTGACGACAACACCCTTCATGCGGGTTGGCACTGATGTCATTTTGGCTGTGTGCGTGTGCATGCTGGCGTTGGTATGATGTGCGCACGAGTCATTAGTTGTTTCTCTCCGAGCCGTACAGTTCGGAGCCCTGAGTCTCATTAAGAGTGCTCCTCGTTAGCGTGTGGAACCTATACACCGTAGGAATAATCAGCATCATTACCAGCATTACTATCCACTGGTGGTAGGGGAGGGCGTCTCGCACTGATGATGTCACCGTGTCAGATCGTTCCTCAGGGAGATGCATGACTCTACTCCGTGTGAAAGAACTCACGTACTGTAAAAGTCACTGGAAAATACCTTTCTGGTACCTTTTTCTCAGACACCAAAAAGGAACTGACAGAAACAAATGTACTGGATAATTATTGAAATGAAGGAAGGTGTTCCTGTTCATTTGTGTGATTGAACAAGGTCATGGCTTTGACTCATCCGACAGTACTGTATGTTCCATCAGAAATGCAGAACCATGCTTAACAGCTCTGTAATAGCTTTGTAATAGATGAATTTATAAGTTCATCTATAATTCACCAACCGATATGATCATGCAAAATGTAGAAGTCAACATTAAAATCGGAATAATCCTCGTGTCCTTCACTGAGAAAAAGTTGAGTTTACCGAACCACTGTGAAGGAAGCTTGCTAGTTCCCATGTTACACAGGAAGTGATGTATGGTTCTCCATCCTGTTGAATGTCTTTTGGAGCTATCCAGTCAATCACTGAGTGATTTAGATAAAAGCTAAGTGCCTTTTGTTTTCTAGGCCTTCAGAAACTTCCAGAAAAAAAGAGACTTGGATTAGAGTGATTAGTGTGAGAGCATTATGAGTAAACATCTTCATTCTGTCTTGGGCTCTTGTTGCCGTGGGCTACAGATCAGTCTCCTATGAGTCACTCCTGGTGTTGGATCCAAGATGGCTGACTCAGAGGAGAGGAAGAGAGAGAGGGGGACACACATGTCACTTTATCCTTCCACTGCCCCCATCCACCCTCCACCCCTTCTGTCACGCACACACGCACACTCCACACAAAGGCCTACAGTACAGCACACACACACACATCCCTCCTTCCTGTCTAATCTGGCTTGATCCCTCCATCTCTATTCTGTTAGCTGGGACAGAGGAGGCAGATGGGAGACATGGTTAGTCAGCCTGCTCTCTCCAAGAACACACACACACACACATGGGGCTCATATACGCACACACACACATTGAAACTAGCTTCTTGTCTTGCATGAATCAGTTGGTGACAGAGCGAGCAGGCTGAATGTCTGACCACTGGTGTACAGCTCAGCGCTCTAACAAGCTGTCTCCAGCTGGTCCTATCTCCCCTCCATCCCCCCCTCTCTCTCTTTCTCCTCCCTATATCCCTCTCTCCCCCTGCATCCCCTTCTCCCTTTCTCCAACTCTCATTCCTATGAGCACAGACTCACAAACCCACGCAGACCTCTCTTCCATATCTGAGTCTGTCAGGCAGCCTCTTCTCTGTTACACACACACCCACACACACACACACACACGCACACACACACACACACACACATTTGCACACGTCTCCGCATCACTCTCGTCTTTGTTAGGGCGGAGCCTCCCAAGGCTCTGACAGGAAGTTCCTTTGATCTACAAATCTTTGGATGTGCTGAACTTCCTGTCTGCTTCACACAGACCCTAGCTGCCAGATAAAAGCCTATCTTCTCTCTCCTCTCCAGTCTTCTCCTCATCTTATTTTTCTTCCTCGTTTGTGTGCATCGTATGTGATTTGTGAATTCAAATAAAACATGTAAGGTGTGTGTGTGACTGTGTGTGTGTTTCAGGACCTATGCCTTGCGGCGGGTGAGAGATGCCTTCAGAGAGAACCAGAAGGTAGAAGACCCCAGAGCTGTGGATGAACTGCTGCACAACGCACAAAACACTCTAGCTGTCATACAGAGACAAGTGAGGTCACACACACACACATGCACATGGATATACACATGGACACTCACACACACACTCCAGGGGGTAACTTGTAGATGAACACCTGTTTATCGCCCACCTGTCCGCCGGCATCGCCGTAGCAACGCCGCTGGGCTAATCACCGCTGATGCCCTGCTGTTGGGTGCTTTGTACCCATAATGCACTTGAATCCTCCCAGCCAATCCCAGGGGAGTGTGGCCTACCCAGCTTTCTCTCTCTCTCTGTCGTCTCTCTCTTTCTCTTTTCCTTTCATCTCTAACTTTAACTCACCTCTCTCAGATTCAGATTCAGGCAGGAGAACAGTTCCAAAGCTGTAGTTAAATATGAAGCCAATCAGTGTAATAGGTAAATGTGTTAATAGTATTTATTCATTTCTCAGTTGTCTCTGACTCTCTCTACCCTCCCCCAAACCTACTGCACACACTGGACACACGTCCCCCATCAGGAGCACGGCTGTCCAGCACACATTCAGTTGAGTCTTTCAGTTCAGTGACAGACGGTTCAGATCAGCTGTGGAATGATACCAGTATTGATTGATTTTACATGTCCTGACCACAGCAAGCACGCACGCATGAAAGTGCGCGTGTGTCTGTGTGTGTGTGTGTGTGTGTGTGTGTACAGGGGGATGCAGATGGATGTGGGATGTGTACTGTGTGGGTGGTATTGACCACTACTGCAACTGCTGGTTGGTGTGTGTACATGTGTCTGTGTGTGTGTACATGTGTGTGTGTGTGTGTGTGTGTGTGTGTACGTGTGCTTAGTCAGGCTCTTTCTAGCAGCACTCACCAGGATGACAAATCACACATTGCAGGCGTGCGCACACACAAGAACACACCCCCACACTCACTCTCTCCCACAGAGACACCACTTGAACTCATTTTGACAGTCCACACATTGTGCCAGGGTAAGCATGGCACACACACACACACACACACAGCAGCAGGCTGAGCAGCATGCTGGGGGGTGGGGGGTGGGGGCAGAGGAAGGAGTGGCACCACAACTCACACCGGGTATTTGGGTGCAGTGACTCATCCTGTGTTGGCACTCTCACACACATGGACACACATACATGCATATGTACTCGTGCATGAAGAAAACACACTAGCGTTCTCCAAAGCTCTTCCCCTCTTTTTCTGCTTCTCTCTCCCTTGCAAACTCTCGTTGCCATGTTGATTTTTTACTCCTCCCATTCCCATACTCTCTGTCACGTGACGTCACTCATCTGTTCAGTGTCCCGCTGTGTGGGTTGGGGCTGTTGACTCAGGTGGCAGGGTTGATCCCCCCCGCCCCCTCATCTCAACCAGGCCCAGGGGGCTAGAAGGATGGAGCTGTTGGTTGATTTACCCCCCCCCCCCCCCTCTCTCTCTCTCTCTGTTTCTCCAGATAATGTGGACCCAAAATGGTGGGAAGGGGAGGGGGTGCAGGATAACAAGATGTTCAACTTCCAGCCCCCAGCAAATACCTGCTTTGCACCTTTTGGCTCTCTCTTTTCTGTCTTCCACTCTCTCTCTCTCTCTCCTTATCTTCCCTTTCCTGTAACTATGACTGTCATTAGGCTGGATGGGTGGGGAGAGCCTTTCACTTCAGGCTGACAGCAATACCCTGCCACTAAGGAGTTATGTGATTGGATAAGAAGGCAATAAGCAGGCGTGGGATTGGACAAAGCCATATTTATAGCAGCAGCAGATTGGCCCAGGGGAGTGCTGTGAACTTCTACACCACAGAAATTTATGTTCTGTGTAAATGTAGTATGTGATTGAATCTGTGCCCTGCCTGCCTGCTTGCCTGTCTACCTGCCTGTCAGCTTGTCTACCCGCCTGTCTGTCTACCTGCCTGTCTGTCTACCTGCCTGTCTGTCTACCTGCCTGTCTCCTGCTCCCCTCTTACCCCTCCACTGAAGGTGTATCCAACTTGTGAATGAAGGGATTTTCAGGCTGATTTGCAGTCTGTACAGTTTATCCTCCTGGTTGAATGGAAGGGGGGATGGTATGTGTGTACTTGTCTTTTAAACAGAGAGAGATAGAGTGAGGATTCAACTCTCCAGAAGAAGGGAAACTGGTCTGGTCTGGTCAGGTTAGCTGGTCTGGTCCACACCAGTGAAGCAGCAGTTACAGTGAATTTCGAGAACCATGGTGCTCGTTACAGCAGATAGTCCTGATACACCAAATTTACCAGTAGTCCAGATATATCATTTCTCTGGAATCAACAGGTCGCAACAGGAATCTGCAGTCTTCTGACTCACCCTGTTGTCGCAATCATACCAGCCCTGACCTCTGTGCTCCCTCCATCCCCCCCTGTTTTCTGTTTCAGCAGTCTGAATCTGGGCCGAGTTTCAAACTCCTCCTCTTTCTGCCCCTTCTCATCCTCCTCCCTCAGTAAAAAGTTGTATTAGTCTCCTGTCTGGTCGATTTTACTCCTTTCTGTCCTTCCCTCGTTTTCTCTCTCTCTCCCTCTCTCTCTTTGCTCTACTCATCTTTTTCTCCCTTGCGCTGCGGCAGAGAGCCAGGGATAGATAGAGGGAAGAGAGAGGCAGAGGGAGGGGAAGAGGGACGGAGGCAAAGAGAGAAATGGTGAAAGGGAGGATGGGAGAGAGGGAGGGATGGAGGTAGAGAGAAAGGTAGAATATAAAGATGATGGATTACAGCTGCAGCCTGCTGTAGATGTAGCAGAGTACAGCATCATCTCCCCAAACAAATCTGCCCTTTTCTCTCTCCGAGCAGAACGGAGCGATGAACAGGAATATAATCTACTTTTCTAAACTTTCCTGCTCTATATCTTTTATTATCCTTAACCTTCTTGATGTGTGTGTTTCCTCGCACAAGCATGTGTGCGGGTGGCAGTGGCAGTCCAGGCTGTTATGACATTCTGATGGAGCCAATTAATGCCACTGTGACAAGCAACAACTTTAAATCAACAATCTTTCCATGTTACCTAGCTGCTGTGTTTAACCTGACATGCCTAGAGAGCTATATAGAAGGTACAACATGACAGACAGATACAATGTGTGTGTGTGTTGCGTGTCTTCCTTGGTGATGTAGGGATATGGGGTGTATATTTCATCAGAAGTACAAGCATCCTTCAGGCCAGCAGTCATGCAGAGCCTCTGATGGAGCTGCTCAAAGTGATGCAGTTATCTTCAATGATCTCGCCACACTTCAATCTCAACACTAGACTTCACCTATACTATGTTGTTTTATTGTCTAATATCCGTTCATCTCTCTCTCTCTCTTTGTCTCTCTGCCATAGATTGCAATCTTATTGATTTGATCTTTTCCCCATCAAAAAAAAACTCTTCAACTTTCTTCATTTTTCGATCTAGAGTCAGAAGCTAATGGGGTTAGCATTAGCGTCTCAGAGTAGCAAATTCCACAAGTGCGCTAATAGCTTTCTTAGCACTGGGATGTCTGCAGGCATCTACCGTACATTAGCCAAGTGTCTCAGTGGAACAGAATCAGCAGAGCTAGACAGATTATCTGGCACTGAGAGAGGGAAACAGACTAGATGTTTCAATTTCATTTTTTTTGTACAATTGTTCAGTCTCAACTTCCACACAGAACTGTCTCACACACAGCAAAAGAGAAAAGAGGCTGGGAGTGAGATCTCACCAGTGTTTGACCATGTTCATATCAACCTGTGTCCTCGGCTGTTTGTGTTTGTTTACTCTGTAAAGTCCCTCATCCCTGTGTGTTTACTGCTGTGTGTGCGCCAGCCTGCACGTCTGTTTGAACATCTGTGTGCATGTGTGGGTCACCGTTTGGGACTGGGGGAGGAGAGGGGGGAATGAGGGAAGGGATGAGAGGGTGGAGGTAAGGGAGGGGGGAGGTGAGGGGATGAGAGGGCGGAGGTGAGGGGATGAGAGGGGGAAAGCAGGTAGGCCTGTGGTTTTGTGTTTGTTGTTGGTCGAGGGTGAAATGGCCGTGAGAGGGTTGGAGGCTCCACAACACTGAAAAAACACTTTCCATTCCACACAAACATCAGTGTGCTGCCTGGATTGAAGTATTTCATCTGGTCTCCAACAGGGATGGTGAAACAGAGGAGAAGTTCAGAGTCACGCATCTCTCTCCTCTACCTCGCTCTCTCTCTCCTGTATCCCTCTCTCTCTCCTCTAGCTCTCTCTCCTCTACCCCTCGCTCTCTCTCCTCTAGCTCTCTCTCTCTCTTCTATCTCTCTCTCCTCTCCCTGTCTCCTCTACCTCTCTCTCTCTTCTAGCTCTCTCTCTCCTCTCTCTCTCTCTCTCTCTCTCTCTCTCTTTCTCTCTATCCTCTAGCTCTCTCTCTCTCCTCTAGCTCTTTCTAGCTCTATAAATTGTTGTTTGCCATGAATGAGATCCATGGTGGTAATATAGATCAGGTATCAGTGTTGTTGCTGTCAACAATGGTCCTGTGTCCAAGGTCGTGACCTGCTGTTAGTGGTCAGGGTCAGAGGTTACAACTGCTGCTGTGACAGACGAGAGCCAGGCGTGGCTCTGTCAGGGGGAGGGGGGGGGAGAAGAGGGATGAAGCGATGAAGGGATGGCCTATCTGTCCGTTAGTGTGCTGATCGATGGGTCTGTTTGTTTGAGATCTGCTCTGGGAGATAGCTCTGTTGTTAGGGTGTCACACACACACACACAGCATTTCGTTCTCTTTGCCTGTGGCATGGATTCATCAGGTTCTCTTAAAGGCACAGGGCACTTTATTTGGTGTCTGTTTGCTCCCATGGAGGCTGACCCCCCCCTTTCTATTTCTTCTCCTCCTCCTCTTGTCTCCCTCCTCTTGTCTCCCTTCTTCTCTGTATGAGTACTCTACCTGTTGCACACTTAAAGAAGTTTAGTTAAGATATAATATTATGGAGAGGAAGGGAGGAGGAGGTAGAGAGGATGGAGGAGAGAGGCGGAGAGATTGGGGAGGGTAAGAACAATAATGAATAACTGGGCTGTCTATTTTTAACCAAATTCTCCTTTCCTACTTTTCTCTCCTCTCTCCCCCACTCTTCTGTTTTCTCTATGCTATGGACTAAAGCAAAGGATCAGAGTTTGGAGCTAGGGAATCTCCAAAACTCAAGAATGTATTGGGGTTTCTCTCTCTTTCTCAGCACCAGGTTGACTTCAGTTCTCACCAGTTCCAATGATAGAGTATGTGTTGTGATGAAACAGCTCTGTGTCCACACACACACAATGGGCCCGCAAAGGTTGTCCACTCGTTAGGACTACAACACTGTGTGTGTGTGTTTTACACAGAGAGAAAATGAGAGAGATTTCTTAGACAGGAGTGTAGCCAAAATAATATTTGTCGTGCAAGTGTGTTAAATTGAATTTATTATAATATGGGTGGTCAGACTGGGCCTGGGCTAATCCAATAGGTTAACACTTCCTAATTATTCTAGTCCTGTGACTTCATTGTCAAGTTTGATTTGTGTGAGCTAATTGGGCAGCGGTGTGTAGGTGGGTATTGTGTAGCCACAGGAGCCAGACAGCAGAATATTGTAGCTTGTTCAGCCTTGCACTACAAGACCGCACTCCTACTTCAAACACATTCTCCTACCTCATCACACTCACACACCTATACTTCACAAACGCATTGTCAAACACCACACAAGCTTGGTAGCCAACACACACAGGCCCACTTGAGTGAGTGTGTGGTGTGAGTTCGCTGGGCACAATGCCATGGTTGGTAATAGAGCTGTGAAACCACGGCGATTTTTAAAGGTCGGCAGGGGCGGGGCCTGGTACCGGGGAACGTTGATTGGGTCGTTAATGCAGGCTGCTCTGTAGTTCGGATATGGTCTGTGTGTGTGTGGGTGTGTGTGTGCGGCTGTGCGCGCGTGTGTGTGTGTGTGCGGCTGTGAACGTGTGTGTGTGCGCGCGTCAAGCTGGGCGCTTTCTTGTTAAAGCTTCAGTTGGAGATCGCATTGGTTTGAGATGTTTTTCATTATTCAGATCAGGAAGAAGAGAAACTCTTAACACACTTTACAGAGAGTGTGTGTGTGTTAAAGATACACTTTTGTGTGCTGTTAACTGACCAACCCGAGAACCGTGGAGAAGCAACATAATTGCCTTTTGGAGGGTTGGGGAGGAAAGGGGTAGAGAAGGGAGATGGGGAGGAGGAAAGAGAGGGGATGCTGTAAAGGGAGAAGGAGAGGACAGGAGGGGAGGTGATGAGTCAAGGGAGGATGGGAGCCTTGGGGCATCATCTGTCTGTCCTCTCAAGGTCAGACACTAGACAGTACTGCTCCTACACACACACACACACACACACACACACATGGTTCCAGTAAGTATATCAGTGTGGTGTAATCAGAGAGGTCCCAGTAGCATGGTCTCGTTTAGCCACAGACTGTGGGGGGGAGGGGGGGTCATGCCCAGGAGAGGAAAACACGGTTTCCCTCTCCTCTTCCCTCTCCATCCCTGCTTCCATCGTTTCAGCCTTACCTCTGGTGAGGCTGAGGGATGATCCTGTTTCTGTCACTACTGTAGAGTGTGTGTGCGTGCGTGCGTGCATGCGTGTGCGCTGTTTGAGTTAGAGACAAGCTGTTTTTGTGTGACAGTCTGCACAGATAAAGAAGCTAGTCTGTTTTTGTCGTTTTCAGACAGAACTCAATGTGCGTCGCAGTCGCCCATGGGTTCAACGCACAACTGACTAGGTGTTTGGGGAAGTTGAGAAGATAGCGCAAAATGTCAGGAGAAAAAAAGATATATATATATTTATATATAGAGAGAGAGAGAGAGAGAGAGAGAGAGAGAGAGAGAGAGAGAGAGAGAGAGAGAGAGAGAGAGAGAGAGAGAGAGAGAGAGAGAGAGAGAGAGAGAGAGAGAGAGAGAGAGAGAGAGAGAGAGAGAGAGAGAGAGAGAGAGAGAGAGAGAGAGAGAGAGAGAGAGAGAGAGAGAGAGGAGAGAGAGAGAGAGAGAGAGAGAGAGAGAGAGAGAGAGAGAGAGAGAGAGGAGGTGGGGGGGGGTGTAGATAGAGACATCAGAGGATTAACATCTGAACACAATCTCCATAATACTCCAGGCTGTGTTTATTCAACTAAAACTTTCAGTCAGAGGCAAAATGCTCTCTTTCATTGACAGATGTCTCTCTCTCGCTCTACCTGACCAAACCTGTCTCTCCTCACACATTTATTCTCGGCCCCCTTCGGTTGCCACAGTAACCTACACCTGCAAAAAAGTGAGAGACAGCAGGGGAGAGAGAGAAAGAGAGAGGACAAAGTAGGTTCAGTATGAATGCTGCAAGTATCCCTGCTCCAGTCCACCTACAGCATACTGTGTTAAATGTTAAGTGTCGGGTAAAAATAGTATGTACCTTGAAGAGGAGTGGAGAGAGTCGCGGAGGAAGGGAGAGCTTGAAGGGAGAGCTTGATGAATACTGCATGTTGGGTTTCAGTAGCAGAGAAGTCTCTGACTCCCCCCCAACCTGAAGGGAGGAAGATCACAGAACCAGAGAACTGACCCCCTCTTCTGCCATCCACCTCTCCTCTCATCCCTCCTCATCTTCTCCCACCACCCTTCCTCTCCTCTTCCCACTACCCCCTTCTCCTCCTTCCACCCCCTTCTCCTCCATCCACCCCCTCTCCTCCTCCTCACCTCCTCCTCCTAATCCTCCCACCCCCTCTCCTTCTCCTCCTCTCTCCCCCTCTCCTCCTCCTCTCACCCCCTCTCCTCCTCCTTCTCCTCCTCTCTCCCCCTCCCCTCCTCATTCCCTCTCTTGCAGACACCCGATTTTAAGTCTGATCCTCGATTTCTCGTCACCACTGCTCAGAGAAACCCACATCTATTCTCACACACACAAACACGTGTGTGTGTGCGCCCACACGCACACACACACGTCATGAGGTGATAACAAATGAACAGAAATACTCCCATCACCAGAGACTCAGAAGAAACTAAAGAGAGAGAGAAAGAGCGGGAGGGAGAAAGAGGCGGGTAGGTGAAGGGAGAGTGAGAGAGAGAGAGATCTGTGGGAGTGGAAGAGGAGGGTTAGAAATGGGGGAAGCCCACATTAACCTTTGCTGCTGTTTGTCTTTCTGCGTCTTCTCCTCCTCCTCCAGCGAGTCATGACCGGAGGGAAGCGCGTGCTTGTGGTTGTGTGCAAATATATATGCCTTTGTGCTTTGCTGGATGCGTGTGGGTGCGTGTCCATTGTGTTCTATTGTTGAAGTAGACAGCAGTGTGTGTACAGTTGTGTGTGTGTGTGTGTGCGTGCGAGAGAGAGACTCTTTAGTGACAGTCTATGAGATAGCTGCAGCAGACGCAGCGATTAGCATGAAAGCTGAGATTGTTGCGTGCTGATTGGTCAAGAGGGGGAGCAATGGGCCCGCCTCCATTCTCCACGCCCCCTCCACCAGCCCAGTCACGCACCGGGGGTGCACCTACAAAGGGAGTGTGTGTGAGTGTGTGTGTGAGAGAGGGAGAGAAGGAGAGGGAAATGAACAGGATTGAAAAGGATGAAGCAGTAGATTGCCATTTGATGCTTTTCAAATGTAGCTGCTGCCCTCTAGTGGTGAAATATAGACACAACTCTTACACTGCAGCCTCTCTTAGCCTCCAAAGAGGCTGTCTGTGCCTTTGAGACAGGCACACACAGTAGCAAAAACACACATTGACATGATTCTGACTAAGACAATGTGAAACAAGGTGAAAGAGAGAACCTGCATATAAACACAGAAGATCCGGCTGGTTGTTCACACAATCACGTGGAAATAATCACACGTTCTCTCCTTCTTATTTCTCACACACACTCCCAGATGGAGGTGTAAAGACTGCTGATTTGAGGCGTGTTCACAACGCTCTTGAAAGTGACACACCACTGTCTCACTCAGATCACACACACATGCCTGTAAACACAGTCATACAAGATATTCTCCTTCTCTCTCTCCTTCTCTCTCTTTACCTGTCAGTCCTTCCATTTACCCGCCTCGCCAATCATCTTCCTGTTCACCCATCTCCTTCCTTCCTTCCTCCATCTCTCCTTCCTCCCATCTCTCCCTCCCTCTCGTCCTTCAGAAGTCTCCGTTATGACACCAGGCCAGCTGTTATTCTGGCTTTGATATCTGGGGGAAATATCTGCCCTCTAGCCAGCTGAACACTGGGTGGTGTGTGTGGCTGTGTTTGCCTGTCTGTCTGTGTGAGCAAATATTCCTCACTGCAGCACTAAGTCTCTGCTGGGGGCAGGGGGCACTGATAGGAGGAGAAGGAGGTGGTGGGGAGAGTAGAGGAGACGGATGGAGGAGGAGCTGGTGGGAATGAAAGAGGAGGAGGAGGAGAGAAGGGGGGGTACTGTATGTTGTATGTAAAAGGTATTGAATATTAGAAGTAATTATGGGAGAGAGAGAAAGATCAAGGGAACACTAAATTGGACCAGCTACAGTTAAGTGTTTGAGGAGTTTGAAAGACTTTGTAATGTCAGCAGCAGCCCTGTGTGTGTGTGTGTGTGTGTGTGTGTGTGTGTGTGTGTGTGTGTGTGTGTGTGTGTGTGTGTGTGTGTGTGTGTGTGTGTGTGTGTGTGTCTGTGTGTGTGTGTGTGTGTGTGTGTGTGTGTGTGTGTGTGTGTGTGTGTGTGTGTGTGTGTGTGTGTGTGTGAGACCATAGGGTGCATGGCATCTGAAGGTCAAGGACATGCCAGTCTGCAGTTTCTCTCTGGGCACACAGGTGCCCATCCCCAGGGGTGCCTTCCTCTAGAACACACACACATGCTCTCTCTTGTTCTCTCACATATTCACACACACGCAAACTTCATTCCCCTGCTGAGGTCAGGAAATAGTGTTATTTTGCTACAGAGGCAACTGAGATGATCCTGTAGGGAAGAGACTATGTGTGTATGTGTGTGCATGTGACAGGAATGAAGGGAAAGAAATTGTGTGCTTGTGTGAGAAAGCTTTCTTCCCTCTTGGGTGGGCTACAGTTCATAGGTGCGTCTCTGTCATGCACACACACTCCAAACCCCTGTCATAATGTCTTCATTAATATTAGACTTTTTAATAAATGTCATGAATTTAATGAAAGGGTCAAACCTGTCACGGAAAAGTGCTTCAGCACTGTACTCCCTTTTGAAATTTCTGGCAAACAACACTGCAGATTAGAAATTTGATGTCCTTAGCAAAAACATTGAAGTATTTCCACACCGCTGACATCATTGCCCTTTGCTGGCAAGCTCTGTGATAATGGCTAGATCGAATGAGAATTTTTTTGGCGGCCAAACTTTCAGTGCATCCCTGGTGTATTTATTCTGCACTGAAGCAGAATACTCTTTCCCAGAGGAGAGGGGCCCTCCACCTACACTAAATGTATGTGTCTGTCGTTATCTAGTTCTATCTCTCTTTCTATATACAGTGTACATTTACCTCTCTATCTCCTCCTCACACAGGTGTCCTTAGGAAGGATGTATGAAATTCAGAAGACCATAATAGAGAGGAACTGACACCAGCCAAACAGAAGGGAGGGATGAGGGAGTGGAGAAGATGGAGGACTCGACACACACAGGATTCCTTGTTTTGGTTCAAGGAATGTATAAAACAGGAAGCATCGGAGACCTTGTAACCCTGAACAGTGTTCTGAGTACCTCCCACGGTCTATCATAAACTGCATGCAGCAGCTCTCATGCTTCCTGCTTTGATAAAGTCCTCGTTTTGAATCTCTTTGTTAACAGTGCAGTGACGACATCATCCACTGATGTAAATGTACTTTTACCCCTCGTTACCTCGGTGCTGTGATTCATGATGTATGACAATTACATGATAGTGGTGTCATTATCATAGTCATGGCCATCCTGTACATTGCTGTATGTGATCAGCTTCAGCCTTGACCCCCTCCAGGATATATCTGCTTGACTGTACTGTATATATGGGTTTGCTCTCATGTGAGATGCTGTTTAAATAAATGAAATATTAAATGAAATGTTCTGAACGTCAGCAACTCCTTTCTTTTTTTTCAAGAGCTCAGAGTAGAGATTTTTGCTTGTCCACACACACCACATGAAGACGAGGATGATGGTGGCCTCCTGACCAGAGTTCCTGTGACCTGGGTTACAGGACCATAGGTTAGTGTGTTGTAAGGGGGTGAAGGTATGCCACAAGGCTGAGCATGCCCATAAATAGCCCCATGTGTTAGTTTAGGCAAGTCCAGACCCAATGACACCGGTGTAAAGATCACATTTGCTCAACACACACACACACACTAACCTCCAAAGGTTGCTCAAACAGAAGAGAACGCACAAAAGCACACTACACTCGGGGGTTTAGGCAACACTACACAGTTGCCTAAACCTCCGCCTGATGTAAGAGTGATGGGCTGGTGTCTTCCTGTCTGGCCCTTCTCTCTCACCAACATGGCCGTGTTCCACAGAGAGCTAACCCCAAAGCATTGGAACTGGAAAACAGATTTGCCATCGTAGTAAAGATAAATAAAACCTCAATAAACAATAGCCTTGTTCTTTTGAGTGAGGAGAGATGAGGAGAAGCAGGGCACTGTGGGGAAGGCGGGTCAGCATGATGATGGCTTAGTGGATTTCATTTTATGGGGGGTTTATATTTAGGAACAGTCAGTGTAGAGAGTATCAGTAACTTACTAACAGTAAGCTAGAAACTCCAGGTGTTGTAAACATGGAGACAGAACATTCCATGACCAGAAATGCTGCCCTCCTTGCAAATCGGTCTGTGGAGAACTCTGTCTCTCAATAGCTCTCTCTTTTGTCTCACTTTATCCTGTAGCTCTCTCACTGTTTCTCTATCATCTAACCCTAACCCTCCCTCTTCCTCTTTTTTTCCATCGACAAACTAAACAGTTGTCATCAGGACTTTGGTCTGTGAGACTGCTCCAGGGCTTGGGAGGACAGGGACAGGGACAGGGACAGGGACAGGGACAGGGACAGGGACAGGGACAGGGACAGAGACAGGGACAGGGACAGGGACAGGGACAGGGACAGGGAGAGGGAGAGGGACAGGGACAGGGACAGGGACAGGGACAGGGACAGGGACAGGGACAGGGACAGGGACAGGGACAGGGACAGGGACAGGCTGAGCTCATCACATACATTACACACTTCATGACATAACAAACACGTGGTTTGTCATGAAAAGGACACAATAGCGAGATCATTCTTCCTGTGTTTCATGTTCACCATGTATACATATTGTGGGTGTCATACTGCTACTGGTACTATAATACAAACACAGAAATATCTATTATACCTCTTGGCCTACTTCCTACCAATCAGGCTGCCAGTAGGCAATTTATAATGCTAGCATAAACACAGGGCTGCACACACACACACACACACAATAACACAAATACAGGGAAAGGCACACATACACAGAGGCATGTTGTTCTGTTTCATTTTCCTCTGAGGCCAGTGAAGCCAAAAACACTATGTACAATAGTTACACTTCAATTCCATCCCATCACAGTCCTGAAGGTAGAGGTTTGAGTCAAATTGGACAGCAGTGACTGCCCTTGTTTATCATTATGAATTACTCCGATTTAGCCTCAGTCTGATAGGCCTTCGGACACAATACCACTTTGATAAGAATACGATGAGGGTACATGTCAATCAAAAATCAACAGATGACTTTAATAGTAAAGGGATAAAAAGATCGATCCATCCGTGAGCTGGGTCGAGAAAGATGACTTTTACGCATGAATTTCGCGTTTTGTGTAGGACTTTACGCACGGGCCTCAGGTGGCATGGAAGACCGCGCTGTCACACGTTGGCACGCAGTTGTACTTTAAGGTGTAGTTCTGACCGTCGTTGTTGTCCCAAAACTCGCCCTGGTCGTTCCTCAAGTAGACTGCAAAGTGAACCGAGGAACTTGGGTCGAGGAACGGGGGTGTGTACATCATGAAGGTAAAACGCTCACCGACCATCCCTGTTTCCTCCCCGGTTACTACCATCGCCTGTGCATCCACAAGGGAGAGCCAGTTGTTGAAAGTGTATCTCACCCCAACGTCCCTCTTTGAGGAACTGTGAGTATCGGTCCGAATGTGTCCACGGACATCAAACTGGGTGATGGTAATTTTCTCCAATGTGACGTGACGCTGCAGTACCCTCGCCTCGAAATCCACCGCCTCCGCTGGCATCTTGAACGTAGGTACGAAACGGTCCATGGTCAGGGCGGATTTAAAGTTTGAGCACAGGTCCCCAAGCAACTCGCGCTCCTGCTGCGGGGGAAAACTCTGCAGCCTCGAGAGAACTTTGGAGGGGATCATTGGATCTTCTGCTGTGCTGAAGTGCTTCACACTTGCCAGATCCAGACCCATTGAATCCGCAAACTTAACTCGTTTTCGACCGTTATTCGCGATATCCTCAAAAAGTGTGGCTTGGTCTGGATAGGCCGGCAGAGACTTCGCTCTTCTCCTGTCTTTCACGTAAAGTTCGCACGCTTCCGTTTCTGACAAATCTTTCAAATCCTCCCCATTCTCTGCCGGTTCTTCGCTGCTCACTGACAGCATGGCCCCCTCTGATGGTTGAACAGCCAGTTGGGTAGAATGCCGGAGAGTTGACTCGGACATATTTGGCAGCGCGCCGTCGTTATCCACCTTATGAGCTTGGAAAGACGAAGAGACCTGGTTAGAACTTTTCTCTCACGAGACACGCCCACCTTGTAAACCAAACAATATTAACAACCTGTACACAGCCATCTGTCATCATAATACGTCAGTGCCACGTAATGTAAGTTTACAAACAACTCTCATGCCAGGCTTCATTATTACACGTTTATTATTAGATAATAAATCCATCAATCATTTTAGTGATCCATTCATCACAATTACACCTGTACCCAATGTTTGCTAGATAGATTATTCATAGTTTTTGCAATAATTGATCATTTCAATCACATTGGATATTTATGATAAGTAGACTAGTGACACTGTCAAATACAATATTCATGTATAGATAATTTTAACTTGATCCACTTCAATTGGGAAATCTAAACAAATCCTCTTACATAATTGCACCGCAAGGCTACTGTGCTTCGACAGGTGCGTCACAAATGACACTGTCAATAAAGACCCTCTTGGCCGCGCATCTCACAGCCCACGAGATTGTGGTTAGTTGTTTGAGTTGTCAGCACTTTTGGCCGGTGCAGCTCGTGGTCATATTTGTGAACAACAGCAGATGTCCTCGAGTCTACGCAATGCTGTCCTTTATGTCGTCACCACCGCTCTTTCCAATAACCGTAACTTGACTTTTTGTCTCTGTGGCAATGGTGTAGGCCTAACGTAAAGGCCTACGTATGAAAGGCCAGTACATTACCATATTATGTTAGATAGTTGCTTGAGTTTATTAGAGTTTGCATTATCGTTATGTCAGGAAAAATATGTGATATGGTCATATGTGAAATGCTCGCAGACACATGAAACGGAAAGTTGAAAAAATATTTTTTTAAATATATTTAGAAAAAAACTTTTGAAAGGTTGAAAAGATTATTTGGAAAAATACTTTTGAAAAATAATTTCGTATAAAGGGTTAAAATAAAATTTAAAACGTTAAATTTTGAAAGGTTGATAACATTTGCGAACGTTTCATATGTGAATGTGTTGTGTATTTCCTAAACGGCCCCTCATGATAATAGTCAACCTGTCCACCAGATGGAGCTCTCGAAGTCTTCATTCACAGCACATGGCACTAGGGTTATCTCATGATAATTTCATATCGCCAAATGTTTATTCTCAAAAAATCTCCAAAATGTGGACGTCGTGATTAAACAGTTTTCCGTACTTAACTCAAGAAAACGTTAAACAAATAACAGTACACCAAACTAAACTTACGTATCATAAATCACTTTATTGTAAAAACAAATCTGTAAAATGTCTGTACACCCATGTCTCTTACAGGGGATGATTAGCAGCTTTGAGCAGGTGAATCCATAACACGTTTCATTTAAACCCAACATGCTGTACAGTATTTGTCAGGGGCAATTACTATAGGGGCCAGAGTATAGTTGGGCCGGGTTTCCCAGATTCGCTATCTTCTTAGCAAATATGGGAAACCCAGCCTTGGTCATTTCAGTAAGCCTATTTAGCCTGCAACTGTGAAGGCTTCCTATGAAACATCCGCCTCATTCACACACGTCTGATCAAATGTCATATGGAATGTTAGAGTTAAAGGAAGTACCCAGTAGTTATTGTCATTTCACTGTTTAGATTTTTGCTAAAGTATCTTACTCTGGGATTGTTGCTGGTTATGAGCAATAATAGCTTTTGTATGAATACGGCTTTTGCATGTTTTTTCTGCATTTGATAAGATAATGTATTCATTTAATCGCCAAAGTGATACAGAATAGTGGGTTTTAACCAGCCATCTCTTGTTCTGCAGTCAAGTGCTCTAACCACTAAGCTGTACCCCCCTCCTTTCAGTTTTATAATAATTATAATATATTTAATTTACCAAAATATTAGTATTTATTTGTTTACTGTAAAATATAAATCAACTTCAACAGGACAACATAAACAAGAGCCTTCATTAACGATAGCACAATGCTGCATAATTGGAGGATTAGCATACATTTATTTCAGGGTACTATAGATTTGTCTGCAGGCTGAATAACCTACAGTCCTAAAGAAAGTGGTGACATCACAACCGATCCATCTTGGACGCTATGGAGAAAAAAAACTAGGGTCTCAGTTAATCCTATTTCCTAGCCTCTAGTTCTTGCTCATAGAAACTGGTGCTCATGGAGCAGAGAAAGATGGAAAGCCATGAGGTGTATGGCCAAAAATTGTACTTCTAACTTTCTAGGAGGCACATAGAAATGTTGCCTTTATCTACACAATTATTTCCGAGACGCAAAAAGTTGTTAGTGATTGGCCCCTAGTCCTGGTCTTACAAGTGTACACAGACTGAATGCCTCTATTCAAGCCCATGGCACCAACACCAGAACCAGCAACTCAGATGAATGAGTGGTTTAATCAGTGACTGGGGTCAGAGCTGCAGTTAATGCTGGGCTGGAACACATATCCACACCTCGTCCTGCGCCACCGGGCTTCCTAATTGGCCAATGTACCTGTCCGTCTGCACATCTATGAGTTTGATTGACGTGTTGTGATGATGGCGCTGAAAAACAATGTCACTGTTCCTTTTCCATGTACATGCGGTACAACACTGTGACAATGGCTGCAACCAGACCAGGAATGACCCAGTTGCTCCACCAACTGGCGGGAAGGGGAACAACAAGTCAGATTTCAGTGTTCTCTGTCAGAAACAACGTAATCTCAATACAGATACATCAGATAAGGTGTGTCATTGTTTTGAAGAGAGAGAGAAAGAATCTCTTGCAACGTTGATATTGCTAATGAAAAACACTTTGAAAGTGGTTTTAAAACAGGAAAGTGGTGAAAATAAATAGTTGCAGAAAACTTTAAGGTACCTTTGGGTTTCCTTAACTGTTGTCACTATTGAATCCTGGAATAAATGGACAACATAAATATCAACTATGTGAGTTGGTTTGTTAGTAATGAGCTGAACTATGTGACATCAAACTACCAGTTGTAATAAGTTAAATGTATGTTTGTCTGTTTTTTACTTACGGGTGGTTTAGCAATCTTTGGTCTGTCATCCTGTAACAAAAACAAATGTGAGAGAGAGGTATAGAGATGGGGGAGTGGGAGAGAGAGATGGGAGAGAGGGAGGAAGAGGATTGTGAAGGACAGAGAAGAAACATCAGGAAACTTGAGATGAAGCAGACTGCTGAAAAGGGGGAGAGTGACGGAAGGTGGAGAGCAAGAAAGTGTTGAATAATGAATTCATGTTTATGCTTTCAAATGTTAAAATACGGTATTAATTTCGCTTAGCAGATGCTTTTATCCAAAGCGACGTTCAGTACAAGGGTTATTTGAACCTGTGACCTCTATATCCCCTTTACAGTAAGAGCGGACAGTCAATGTTTTGAGTTTGAGACCTTATATACCTTTTATATGAGACACAGTTTAAAGGGGGCAGAGAGAGGAGGGAGAGGGAGGAAGAAAAGAGAACTAGAGGGGGAGACAGAGGGAAGTGAGAAAATGGGATAAAGAGAAAGAGGTGTATCCCACAGTTTGAAGTGTCTTACAGGATGCAGTTCACCAATGACCATGCTGGCAGCCATTTCCCTGGCATCTGACGAGTGTCCCACGTCCTCAAAGCTCTCCGTGGCATCCCCGCCCCCATGCTCACGCAACACTTCCTCGCCACCTGGGTGCTGCAAGGCATGGTGGGTAATAACACAAATAAGGAATCTAGGGTTTCTACGGCCTAAGTTCTGAGGTGTGTTGTTTGTACTGTGTTGTAATGGTATGATTGATATGTTTTGTTGGACTTTATTTCCAATATATTTGTTAGAACGTTTTGAATATATGTTGAAATCAATACAATTAATCATCATGCTCTTGCTTACTATGCTGTCGAATCTCTTTTTCTAGTCTCAAACTCCAGGATTTCCATGGTACAGGTGAAATTTAGTATGTCAGGGGCCAGTCTACTTTGGTCAGATAAAATGCTTTGGGTGAAGGATCGGCAATCTACCTCTTGCTTACCCATGTATATTAATCATTGCCATCAAATCTGGGTTTGGATTGGAGGAGAGGTGAGGGTGTTGGTAAATGTCCTAGTTAATGAAAGTCTGGAGAAAAAAGTACCCTAAATGGACGTCACATGTAGTTTAGTGGAGGGGAATGTTTTGTAGCTTGGTGTCGGTCAGTTGGTTTGGGGATCTGGGAATTGTAGTTTGGTTAATACCGTGTTGTTGGGGGTATACTGTCCTCAACTGCACTCTAGCACTGAGAGGGAGAAAGGAGCCATTCGAATTCGAATCCGTAACATTTAAGTAGGCTGCAACTTAACAGGCATGACACGAAGCCCGGTCTAAGTTGTTCACTGATGTTCCAATGGAGGTTGATACTGTCTAACCTTAAACTATTTTTCTTTCAAACCAATAAGCACCTCCCCCCTTCTTAGTTAGGCTACTTATTTTGAACTTTACCAGGAGGTCAACGTTTGTGACACGCATATTACGACATTCGGCCTTCAACTTCACATCTGTAGCTTTCTCATATTGTTTCCTGGCAAAAAGAAATAATGTTTTAACCTGTTTCTTGTTTCTTGAACAAACATTCACGACATGGCAATGAAAGGGATTATCGATACATGTTTTGTTTACTAATATTTCAGCGTCGCCTAAACCACCTGACTGAAATAATAAAGTGTTTGTAGTGCAAGTTGTCTCACCTCTTCCAGAAATTGTGTCACATCATAGATATTGTGTTGTATGATTATCCATGTACACTTGAACGTATTTCGCTCCTCGATTTCTGACAGCCGATAGTATTTGACAGGATGACCATTTTCGGCAGTTTCCTCCATCTGGGTAGCCTATACTATACCTTTTAATGTACGGCACGAAGTACTTTTTGAAGCGATCAGTGAAATGATCCGCGTCACGAATATCTCGATGTAGTGATAGAAATTTCGCTGCAACATTTAACCTAGATTGTGAAGGAGGACCCAAGTTACAACTGCAGCGCCTAGCACGATTTAGGAACCTCCCATTGTCCTTCCCAGAACACAAGAGATTGCAATAACCTTTCTATGGAGCTTCGTATTGGTGGACAGGCGTGCCAGTCTGTTCATTGCTAGGCAGAGGCTGGGCAACTACTGGGATAAAGTGCATTACAGTTCATCTGATTGAGAAAAAAATGAAGCTGTTTCTCACGCGATGTCGAGTGACAAACACCTATTATCAATGCAATGTAAAACCTACAATGTGGCCAGGTTCTCTTTTTAAATCTGCTACATTACATTTTTACATTACGTTAAGTGCAGTCGTTTACTAGTATTATACAAATAGTTTATCAAAATACACCACTGACAACAATTCATTATGTGACACGTGCGAGTTACAGTCACCGGCGCCTACCAAAGTTTGGCGGGAAGAGATGGTAAAATGTTTGAGTTTGGTCTGACATCTGTAAAGTGTGTCACTGGCCAGTGGTTAGTTGTTTATTTGTATTTTGTAATACAAATTAATTAAATAATTAAGTTAATAATAATAGTCTACTTCGGGCAACTTTTACAAAAAACGTAGGCCTATGTTGAACTGTAGCTTGCAACTTGTCATTTAAAAGCATAAAGACGCAAGTTTCAGTTGTCGTGAATCAAAATGTTTCCCTGGAAAGTAGCTAGCCTAGCTAGTGTGCATGCTAATTAGCGCCACTGTTCGTAATAAATCACTTTGATACCAAGAAAACTCTACACTCAGTGGAAGATGGCTTAGACTAGATGTTAATTCTTGTTTTTCTGTCTTGTATACAACTGTCTTTACATAACTTAAGTAAAGAGATGAGTGTTGGCGTGGACCAGGCACTGTTCTTTGTCAGTCTGCCTGACTTGAGGAAGCTGTGCAGCGTGATTGTGACTGTGCAGGTGGAGGATGTTGAGGAGCTAAGGAACACACAGGTGAAGACCTGCAGGTGAGAAAACCTGAATCTAACTTATCTTCTATCCCACTTTCGGTCTCTATCTCTCTATCCCATCATGACTGCTCATATGCATGCGAAGAATGAACATTATTGAAATGATTATTTTATAAAGATAATCCTGTTTTTCCTAGAGAGCTGCTGTTGCTGTACTCTGAGATCTTGGCGTCTCCTGTGTTGGATTATTATGGAGAGATCCTAGTTGTTATGGCGGTGAGCAGCTACTAGAAAACTATACTATGGTGTCTAATCCTGACCAACATAATTAGCTTTAGGTGTCAAAGTGTGGGACTGAGACTTAGGGGGCCTCGAAAAGCTTAGAATGAACGTGCTGAATTAAAAAAATGGACATAACCAAAATGCGAGGGCTGGGGGTGGTGGGATTGCAATCTCTTTATGGGGCCCAAACTTTTTGGTAGCGCCCCTGGTGATAGATAATATTCTGTCAATCGCTCAGCCAGCGAGCCAGCCAACGACCTGATGTAATACTTCTGCTATTGCGCGACAATCAGATTGTAAACGTTTAGTTGCGTGTGTGTGGAGTTGTGTGCATGTCTACACATCCTTACCAGAGGCATGCCTCCTGTGAGTCCAAATTATCAGTCTGCATTCCAAGCATACTCTGGTGACTGAAGCCGAAGCTCTACTCACGCACATACACGAGGGCTAGATAATGATCGGCTGTCTATTATTAGCGTCATACTGTGCTTTTTCCTTAAAAGCTGTGTTCCTTGTATCTTTTCATATCACATTCACATTATTAGTATTTATAATCTCCCATCTTTACCTTTCAGATCAGTTTCTACAAGAGAGAAGTTCTCCAAACTTATGTACGGAGACACAATCTACAGGTGAGTTAGGCTAGTTAACTGCTTTGCACATTGCACAATAGTCTTAAACTTTTAACTGAGAATTCTTTCACATCCTGTATAACTTTTCATTTTACGTCAGTCAATACCAACCTTTTCCACTTCATGGCCTATGCATAGCTCAAATATAATTGTGCGCGTAACCCTAACCCATTGTCCACAGTATTTTAAATGTATTTGTGTGTGAGTGTCTAGATGAGCCTTCCTCAGAGGGTTCACCCCTCCACCCTCCAGGCTGGGTTGTCCTACTCCCTCCCTGCCAGGCTGGCTCCTGACTGGAACAAGGCAGGGCAGTACCTCCTGGCCGGTAAGTCTACCGGGACGGTTGTAGACTAGAGCACAAATCACTGGGGATTAAGGATGAGAGAAAGAGAGGAACACATGGATAGAGGAAAGGAAGGAATGAGGGAGGGAGGGACTAAGAGAATGAGCGACTGGGTCAGTGAGTTAGTGTGCCTTTGGTATAGCTGTTGACCTATAGAATCCTTCCTCTACAAACTGTCTAGGTGAAAGACTGACAAAACTGATTTGTTTTAGTGGTTTCAAAGGTCTCTCTCTCCCTCTCTCTCTCTCTCTCTCTCTCTCTCTCTCTCTCTCTCTCTCTCTCTCTCTCTCTCTCTCTCTCTCTCTCTCTCTCTCTCTCTGACTTTATCTTGCTCTCTGTATAATGATTGTGTGTGCGTGCGTGTGTTGGTTTTTGATCAGAGTGACTGTGCAGATGTGTGTGTCATGCCTCACCTTCACCTTGGCCCCAGTAGATAGCACCATGTTGTTGAGATTTAAGCTCCCAGACCTCTCTCAAACAACTTGTTCCTATTTTCTTTTATCATTTTATTCCTCTATTTCCTCATTAAACTTCAGCTTCAATAAAAAAACACTTGATTTCTAGTAGATGTATTGAGACACTCGTTTGGATTTTGTAATTTTTTAAATTTTATTTAAATGGTAAGATATTGTTGCGTTGCAGAATAAGCAGCCACCCTGGATAAACACACAGCAGTTCAACCTTGTCGTGTCAGTCCAGTTGTTGTAGCCTTCACTAACAGGAGCAAGGTTAACTTTAGTCTCTAACTAAAGGAATATTACGCTCAAAAACACAGTGTGTCCAATGCTGCCAGAGCTGAGCAGGTCTGAGGTGGGAGTCCTGTGTCAATGTGAGGTACTTGACTTCAGCTCACACTCGGGGGATTCAGAGCTGTATATACACACACGTCCCCCAACTGTTTTATTTCACACTGTGTGTTCATATCTAAAGTTAGTTGGAGGTTGTTTAATGCTGGAGTACACACGCAAACACACACTTTCAGTTCTTTTCTTTTCCTACTGTAACTTCCTGTTCTAAAACTCACATGGACTAAGTTATGTTGCAAAATGGCCACTGTGTGGTGCAATACTCATTGTATACACATCTCTTCTCCGGATTCTAGGAAGGGATTTCCTGTCTGAGTCTGGGAGGCTCAATGCCATTGGTAGGTGTGTGTGTGTGTGTATCTGTATCTGTTAGTGTTTGTGTGCAAAGGATCTACCAAGATACAAACCAGGGCTTTCCTCTTCACACGAGTGAAAAACACACACAATTATGCACACACACAGTAATGTCCTGTACTACACAGTAATGTCGTCCTGTACGACACAGTAATGTCCTGTACTACACAGTAATGTCCTGTACTACACAGTAATGTCGTCCTGTACGACAAAGTAATGTCCTGTACTACACAGTAATGTCCTGTACTACACAGTAATGTCGTCCTGTACTACACAGTAATGTCCTGTACTACACAGTAATGTCGTCCTGTACTACACAGTAATGTCCTGTACTACACAGTAATGTCGTCCTGTACTACACAGTAATGTCCTGTACTACACAGTAATGTTGTCCTGTACTACACAGTAATGTCCTGTACTACACAGTAATGTCCTGTACTACACAGTAATGTAGTCCTGTACTACACAGTAATGTCCTGTACTACACAGTAATGTCGTCCTGTACTACAGAGTAGTGTCGTCCTGTACTACACAGTAATGTCCTGTACTACACAGTAATGTCGTCCTGTACTACACAGTAATGTCGTCCTGTACTACAGAGTAATGTCGTCCTGTACTACACAGTAATGTCGTCCTGTACTACACAGTAATGTCGTCCTATACTGTAGCCTTTGCATGTGTTCCCCTGTCCAGTGATGGAGCTTAACACCAACGAGAGCCAGCTGTGTGTCAGTGTGGAGGCCAACACTGTCAGACTCCCCCCAGCCAGAGTAAGCACCACACCACCATACCACCACACGTCCACACCACCACACCACACCACTCATAGATTTACACGTTTTGATTGTTCCTCTGTTGTTTCCAGCTAGAAGACTTTGAGCTTCCTCCTCTTGTCTTGAGGAAGTTCTTGTCCCAGCCGGACTCTGTGGTTCAAACCCCTAACAACTGGTGCTACATCTTACCCAGGTCAGTGTAGCAGAGGTGGTTAGGGTACTGGAGCTATCCAAGGAATATCTTCAGAAGCTCCTAATGGTTATAGTAAGTCTTTCTGCATTGTGTTCAATGCAGTTATTAGTACAATTGTGTTTGTGTGTGTGTTCTAGCATGAAGAAAGGACAGATAGTGAGAATCAGTCGTCAGCTGCCAAGAGACTGCCCCTTCCAGAGCTACGCTGACCTCCACAACCACTGGAGTAGTCTGGTGGGTCTCAACACACACACACACAAACTGTCTCACTCCGTTGTGCTCTGTCTCTCCTGACCTGAGTCTGTGGGTTGCTGTGTTTTCCAGTATGGCTACCGTCTTCCCCAGTTTCCTGAGCAGGACGTTGTGTACTGCAGCGTCTACTTCAAACTGGTGGGACAAAGGCTCTTCACGTATCCACCTCCACTGCAGTCCTCGACGGAGAGATGAATGAATACATTAAGATCATCGTCTCCATCTTTCTTACCTGCTCCCCTCCGCTCCGCTGAGAAGAAGAGTTCAAACATTTTAAAGAACCTTTGTCCACTATCTCCTGTGTCTCCTTAACTGCCCTCCTTACCCCCAGCTACCCCCTGAGCTGCATCAGAAGTGGGCCAGTGCAGCGCTGTCCCAGGACTGACCTGCAGAGGGCGCTAGGCACCTTCTCCTCAGATCTAAGGGACAAGCTACACAGCATTTGTGGCTTTTCTGTTCGCATGACCAGCAAGCCCTGCTACCACACCAACACACTGCTCAGCACGGCCTCTGCACAGGTACACACACACACACATGGGTACACACACATTCACAAAGCATCTACTGTTCTGTTCGACTTACTTAGAAGTTCATTTTTTACATCTTTGCCGCTTGCCAGTCGACACAGCCATTAAAACCCTACATAAAAGCCAGTATAGCACCGGGGTGCCTCACTGTAGTCCGTGTGAGGGGGTAAAAGTGAAAACAAGACAGTGAGAGGGAGAATGAGAGGAGAAAGAGTGGGAGAAAGAGATAGAGGGAAAGAGGAGATAGATGGACAGACAGACTGCTAGCTAGCTAGCGAGGGAAAGATAATTCTGCTCCCACCTCTGGTGATTTATTTGCTTAATCTAGGTGGATCGTTCGAGCAGAAAGGGGGGCTGAGGGGGGGGGCTCTGGGATAGGAAGTGAGAGTGCGATAAAGAGAGAGGCAGGAACATACACTGTGTGAGCAAGAGAAATAGTAAGAAAGAGAGGAGGGAGTTCTTACTCTCCCCTACTTGGTGAGGTCATACATGGACTGTAGCCTTATAGGTCACACACAGACAGACACACACACACACACACACACTCACACATACACATACACTGGGGCCTGAATCCAGCAGAAGCTGGCTGCTCTCTGTTACAGACTGTTACTACAGTCTGATGAACGATCTGGGAGCTGATTGGAGAGGCTCTTAGTCTCCGATGAGCTGACGCAGATATTACTGATAGGGCTGAGAGAGAAACGCACCCACTAACACACAGACTTGCCAAGTATAAGGCAGTTAATTGAGCAGAAAGACGTGCACAGGCTTGCATGAAGATGAATGTTGATATTTTGGAGGTGATGCAAGTCCTGCGGGGTTTGGTTGAGGCAGTGTTTCCCACACATAGACTAATTTGTGGCGGTGCGCCACAGAATCAACACCGGCCGCCACACATTGCGTTTCGTAAACATTTTTTTTTATCGCTATTTAGGTAAAAACACGCAGCGTATTCGTTCAGCTGCATTTCCTTTCCCTGCTCTCCCTCCGTCTCTTTCACGCACGCGTCTTTCTCACATACACACACAGTCACTACGTCAGCACACGTTAGCAACGATGCATACGCCGTTCTAGTGAGACCGACAGCTACATCAGCGAGCCTTCAGCATTAGTGCCGTAGCTAAAGGTCTAGGAAAGTTGAGGCTACTTTTCGCTAGGTACCGACGGACATGTCTTAATCGAAGGTTCCCCTTCGTTGTTTTGGTGAGAAGTTTCAAGAGCTAGCTACTTACCCGGCGTCATGGAGCCGACCAGTTAAATAGTTATTTAGCACCCTGTATGCAGCGTCGCTACCTGCATATGCAGAAATTATTTGTTTGTTGTTGTTGATTGATTTTGTGAATTATTTCGACCCCCCCCCCCCGGTCTGACATGAAACAACACCCCCCCCCCCCCCTCCCCCCCCCGCCACATATAGCTTTCTAATCTGTGGGAAACACTGTGAGGTGATAAGCGTTGATGTGTTCAAGTGTTGTGGGAGAATCCTTCATGTCACTTACAGTAAAGTCTACACTCTAGACTCTATCTCAAACTCTTTTGCTACTCTTAACTTACAATATTTTTCTCCATCTTGCTCACTCCCAACCCCCCCGCCCCCCACCCTTGTCTCCAGATGTCAAGTGGTAAACCAGTCAACCTGACCACCAAGTCAACCAGCCGCCCCGTCCTGACCCAGCTCCCTGCAGCCCGATCTGTGAAGCCCTCCTTCGGGTCTCAGCCTCTGGCCAGGTGTAGTGATGGAGGTCACAACCTGGACCAGGGAAATACCAGCCAGACCAGAGTCCTGGAGGACCACTCTGCTGGACCAAGGACACAAACAAACCAAACCCAGGCCTGGGCTTCCTCCTTCTCTTCTCTCTACCCCTCCTCTGCTCATCCTCGCTCCAGCAGACCCCCCCAGGAAGCAGGGGCTAGAATAGTGCCCATCTTCAAGAACAAGTCGCTAACCAGACACGTCAACGTCACCCAGTTGCTGGCTGAGAAAAAACAATCCCAACATGTTGGAGGACCATCTCCAGGCCGCAAGATACCAGCTCCTTCCTCGTCCTCCTCTTCCTCCCACAAGAGACCAACTCCTTCCTGGTCCTCCTCTTCCTCCTCACAGCTTCTGTCAGCATCCACCCCTCGCTTCACCCCTCGTCCCCAGCTGGGAGGGGGCTCTCCACACCCCACCCAAGGGGCCCCATCCAGCCAGGGTGTTCCCCCAGGTGGGGTGTATGTGTCTGGGGCTGGAGGAGCCCAGTTCCATACTCTACCTCCACCTGCAGCACTGGGGCCTGCTGATATTCCAAGCAACAGAGGGGTAGGGATAACTTTTGGGATGGGAAAATCCCCTCCAATATGTACACACACGTAGATACAAACACACACACTCAATGTTGGGGTTAGGCCCATTGTGTTATCCTAAAGTGTGATATCTCATATTTCAGGGGGACTGGTTTGAGTCAAAGCCTAAGAAGGCCAAGCCCTCAGTCCAGGATGTGGATGTGGAGAAGTATGCCAGGAGCAACCAGGTACCAGGCCCTAACACCTGGGAGGGAGGGAGGGAGGGACTATTTAACTGTTTATATCTCTCTCTCTGTAGCTGTCGAAGGTCAACACAGCTACTCTGCAGGCTTGGTTGAGGGAAAGGGGCGTGACTGTGCGATCCAAGGACAGGAAGAATGAGCTGGTGTCAAAGGTCATGGGCATCCTGAGTGAAGCTTAAGTCATGTTGGTGGTTGTTTTACTCCTTCTTTGTTACAGTTTGCTGTATTTACTTGTTACTTATATGTCATCACCTACTTATTTAAACAATGAACAATTGATAAAGGGGTGTTATTATCTGGTGGCCACATCTTGTTATTTAGTTGTTGTTTGTGTGTGTGTGTGGCATTCCTTAGTCCTGTCCGTCTCCAACTATCACACAGTACTGAGTCAAACTTATGAAAATATTCCCTTTTTAACTTTCATCACAACTCCCAAAATCTCTCATGTCTCTCTCTCTCACTCTCTCTCTCTCCCATATCAACAGCCTCCCAGCCTCTAAGTCTTTCAAGGGGGCCAGCCTTACTGCACAGCAGCCCCTCTCATGATTTATTCATCCAGTAGTTTTAATGGCCTCTCCAGATAGAAGGAAGCGTGGTGTTCAGACACGGGTCACTGGAGGTTAGGATCAGCCTGCTTTCCTCCTGGTTTCACTGGTGGTGCTGTTGGTGTGGAGGTACGGCAGGGTTAGGGAGAAGCGAGGGCACTTCTCTCAAACATCAAAGACGGTAATAAGAAACAGACCCTGCCCGTTTCTCTCTCCGTTCTACCGTCTTCTCCGAGCTGTTTTGTTCTGGAAGCGAACTGTTAATCGTTAGTGCCGTGGCTATGTGAGTATGCTCTGAGTATATCTGTAACAGTGAGAAAGCTGTTTCAGGAGACTCTGTGGCATCAGGTTCGGTTTCCTGTCACACAGAAACACATCCGCAGGTGTGTGAGATGACACCACAGCTTGAGGTGTGTGTGTGTGTTTGTGTCTGGGGTCAGAGCATGACTCGGCACGCTTGTGAGCTCAGCTGGAGGAATGTTCTGCTCTCTCAGCCCTGGGGGTGCAGCCTCGTTACCTTTGAACCCCTAAAACACACACATACAAACTCCTACAATGTTACCAGTCACCTCTGTAGTCTAATGCATGGGTTCATGGCTAGTCAAGTCTCATCACTGTCTCATCATGGTGTGTTTGTGTGTGTGTGAGAGCCCTTTGATCCTTTTTGCTCAGGCAAAGCACTCATTAGTGTCAGTCAGAAACTTCTAAATATACTGCGGAACTGTCAATTCACCATTTCACCTACAAATACCATAACATCCATGGTCTGATATTTTCCTCTGTTTCTGTCTGGGAGGTATTGGGGCCGTTGTTCTGTGTGTGTGTGTGTGTGTGTGTGTGTGTGTGTGTGTGCGTGTGTGTGTAAATAGTGTAGCTGAAGGTGTGTCTGGGTTTTCATCTAGACGTTTCATGTGTTTGAAAAGCAGCAGAGCAGAGTGGAGAGTAGGTAGAGAGAGAGGCCTGGCCAGGGCCCCATATTAAGGGGTGCAGTGGAGTGGAACAGTCTAGGGTCAGGTTGTAAAGAATCCCACTCTGTGTGCGTGTGTGTGTGTGTGTGTGTGTGTGTGTGTGTGTGTGTGTGTGTGTGTGTGTGTGTGTGTGTGTGTGTGTGTGTGTGTGCGTGCGTGTGTGTGTGTGTGTGTGTGTGTAAATAGTGTTGCTGAGGGATTACTGTACTTGGTTCCACATGAGAATCATATTCTGTAGGTAGTCATGGCAGTGTATTATGTTTATTATCGTCCCGTTTTTCTCGAGTTTTAGCTGGGAAGTCAATTATTTGTATCATCTTGTCCTCTTTCTATTTCTCACTCTCTTTCTGCCCCCACCACTCACACTTTTGATCCCTGTTATTTGTATTGTATTCACACACACCAAACATGCACATTGGAGAGTAGTTCTTTAAGATGCTTCCGGATCTTTAAAAGCCAGCGGAATGGAAAATAGTCTAAATATTCTCTGTTTTTGTTTGCTTTGGGGCCGTGGTTATTGAAAGAAAAATATTTGTTAAAGGAACATCCAGCTTACCAGAAGGAGCTTGAGATCACTAGAGAATTCTTTGGTGCTCAGAGCTTGTACACATCTAAATTCAGGACACACAGTATGCCTACTACATCTTAACAACCACTAATCAAAGAAACATATTCCAGTACATTTGCCTGTTTCTTGTATAGCCATATCTTCAGTAACATGGAGTGAGATGGTGAGAGAGACCTTCTGGTTACTGGCTTACTCCAGGAGCAGTGCAGATGGCAGTGATTTAAATATGTGGTGTGGTGAATTTGATCTGTGTATGTCCAACAGAGTACATAAGATTAGAATTCCCAGTTGGTGACATCATGACCTCATGCTGGCCACTGGTTTGTGTCCAACTTGTCTGCACCCCCAGATCCCTGCTCTGCGCGTGTGTGTGTGTGAGTGTCTGTGTGTGTCTGTGTGTGTATTCAGTATAGTAGACATGCCTTGTCAGCAAGTGGTGATCTATGCTGGTATTACACCACACCTGTCCCTCACACTAAACACTTGATCTCTTTCAACTCCTCTCTCTCCCGTCTCTCTAAAGCACACTTTTCTTTTTTTTATCCAGTTTTGAGTTGGCTGGTTGCTTAGCGAAACAGCTCTTTCCCCCACTGTGGACTGACCTAGAATCTGGAGCAAGGATAGACTACAGAAGTAGTCCTGGCCACCAGACAGAAACACTTTGGTCCAATCAGGACTCGAGCTCAGGCGACTGAGAGCCAATCACCTGCTGGCCTCTTGTCTGGTGACATTCTCTCTTCATCATCCGATGGGTTGTTGTGGAGACAGGGCGTCTTCCAGACCTGCAGTTTTTTATTTTTCAAGGACAAACTCTCTTAGAAGAGATAAAGATCATCTTAATAGTTCCATTGTGTTTTGGCTGTTTACACAGACAAGACAGGACAGGTGTGTTTGTTTGTATTTGTTACTGCAGCAGCTTGATCAACTCCCTGTGAATTCTAGAATGTCAGCAGTGATTCTGGTGATCAAGGCAGATTCTGAGACTTCTGTCTTGGGAAAGCTTTCAAAAGAGAGGCCCAGCTGGCTTTACGAGCAGTTCCCTATATGAGCTACCTTAACTTCATTAAGCTTTGTCCACGAGGAAAGTGCTTCTCATTTGGTGAATGTATTATAGGCGCCTGCCTCTCAACCACAGAGCCAATGAAGGGGTGTATGATTTCTTTACCTCCTCCTCTCCTCCACTCTTAATTCTTAGTATATCTCTGGAAAAATAGCATTGGTAAAATGTCCCATTTTTTATATAATCATTACCATGTTGTGAGCACATCCATTAAATGTTGTTTACAAAAACCTTAAACCCCAATTTGCTTTAGAAAGTACCCCCTCTCTCTTCGGAGGAGGAAAAACATGTACTTAATGCTCCAGTGTCACTTGGAAACAGACCCAGTGTATTTTCCCATGAAAAGCTCCCGTCCTGTTCCAGTCCCCTTGTTCAGGAACGCAACCTAATTCATCACCCTCCCTCAGCTCCCTACGACAGACGGGGGGAAAAACGAAGTGCTCTAAAAGGTCCAGTCCAGGGGAATGCTTTCCCCCTGATCGCCTTTCTACAGCGAGATGTAAAAGAAGGAAGGGCACCGTCACCGTCACGATTATCTCCTAACCACAGCGGTTGTGGGGTTATCAGATTGTAAATCTAGTTATCCTCAGTTGCCGTCGGCAGGTTAATCTCACTCAGCCAGGCCTCAGGCCAGCACACTCATTATTGTCCAATCGGAAAGCAATTAAATACCATTCCCATCCAATCAGAAAGCAGGAAAGAGTGAGACCTAGCGCATAACCAGGAAGTTCCAACGGTACTTCCATTATTCACACTGAAGGGGCCTGTGTGTAGAGTCTGCTTCAATGGTAACTTTAGAGCATTCACTGTGAGGAGAAGCACCTGTCCAGGCTTCAGCTCGCCTGTGTGAGTCTGTGGCCGGGATTTAAAACTCGGTCACAAAGTAATTGAACAGGTGTTGGGGAACATGTCACAATAATGTACGCGTTTGATGTGTATGAAATGGGCTTGCACGGTCCTGTTGCCTGGGAACAGACGGGAGGGGAAACACCTGTCCAGCTCAAAGTGTTGTGGAGAATGTTCCTCACAGCTGTTCATCCACAGGCCTCCTCTCAAGAGGAGCAAATGTTTTGTACGTTGATATTGACAGCTTTATGTAACGCTTAAGCAGTGGGATGTGAGGATGTGATTAGGTTCAATTAATGAGGTCCCCTGGGAAGACTTTCTCTCTCTCCTACTCTCTCAAATAGTCTGAACAGTAATTCAGTCAGGTTGATTAATTAGAAGCCCAGGGCCTTGGTCTCCTTACTTATTCTCTCTCATCCTCAGCCAGGGATCATGTGAAGGAGCAGATGAATTTGTCTTTGAGACAGCTCATTTTGCTTATTGGGATGAATTACCCTTTGCGTCCATGCACTCTTCCTTATGATGAATTGTGTTGATAAGAAACCACTTTGTTGATTGAAAATGGTGAGCATCACTGCTACTTGTTTGTGTAGAATGTGTACTGTGGGGAAGGCTGGGGGGTCAGAGATGGTGAGAGAGATAGTTGAAAAGGGTGTATGTATGTGGGGGGAGACAGAGTTAACATAGAGATCTTAAATTGATTTGATGTTATGATACAGTTTACCAGAAATATTTTTCACAGTGATGAAAAACAACTCACATCATCTCCTTAGCTCTCAGCTCTGTTGTCATAACAAACATATAACCACGAAAACAGGAGATGCATATCAGTACACATACCTGCGCTCAATTTTAGAATGTACCACACGTTGTCAAGGCAACAAGGAAATCAAATTCGAAGCGCCTTTGGTGAAATCGCCGTAACGACCCAATGGCTCCATGGAGTCCAGCGTACATATTGAAAAGAGATTTTCTTCAGAGTTCATTGAAAGAAATGTGTTTCAGCTGTGGCCTCGTGAACCTTAACCCTGGTCTAGTCTCCCTGGGCCCACCACAGGTACCAGACCAGAACCCGACTTCAGAGCTGAGCAGAGGATACCTGCCTCGGGGGCACAGTAACGGAACACCAACAGTTGCATGACTTTTGATCTCTAGGTCATGGGACCAGGCAATCACCTGGCAGGGCTGACTCATTTCCCATGGGGATGAGAGGTGTGTGTAGTGGTGGGGGAGGGAGGGAGGGGGCAGAGAGAGATTCAATCCATCCAATTCTGTGGATAGGTATGTCAGCACACGAACATTGGCCCATCTACAGTCTAGAAGAATCTTCGATGAGAAGGGAGAGGTGTTATAGCGGGTTGTGACACACATTAATATATGATTTATATGTGTCTTTTTAGCTGGAGAGGCGCTCTGGGCGGAACTCAGATAATTCCTTCCAGATCTGCAGAGCTAAAGAGCCCCAGACCGGAGCGGCCTGGCCATGTGAGACTGGTTAGCCCGCCCCCGAACATATATCACCTCGAGGTTTCATGGTGATATCAGTTCTCTACATCCAGCTACAAACAATTACTCCTCTCTCTAACTTTCCTCCCCCTCTCTCCCGCTTCCTCACTGCCCCCCCACCCACCCCCCCACCCCAAAGTTAACCTTTCCCTATGTGTTGAGGTCAGAAAGAGTTGGGGAGAACGGGCCCAATTCCTGCACATCTGTATGCTGTCTGCCTGCGACCTCACTGTGTGTCACTCTGTGTGTGTCACTCTGTGTGTGTCACTGTGTGTGTGTCACTGTGTGTGTGTCACAGTGTGTGTGTATCACTCTGTGGCGTCACTGTGTGTGTGTGTGTGCTCCACTGGTCTGTCTCTACACCGTTACTGTATAAAACAACAGATATCTGGGGAGAAATAAGACAGATGTTTCAAACTTGCTCCATTTTCAAATCTCTTCCATCCATCTTAGTTCCATCTTCTTCTCTCTGTCAGTATAACGTCTAGAGCTACACTACACAGATTCTGATGTTATTGAAACATACAGCCAACGGAATACCTTTTTTCCAGACCCTACCTCCCCCACATTAATTCTAGAATGTTTAAATGTAACTAATGTTCCGCTAGGTCAACATTTTAACAGTTGTTACACGTCTCGTTTCTTACGACAGAGGAGAGTGGCATTTTCACTGTTTACTGTCAGGGTAGGAGGCCTATAAATCAGGCCCTGACGCCAGCTTTATGATGCTGCTGGTATCAATGTTTAGGTCTGGCTGGACACTGAGTCACTGGCACAGTTACTACTGGAGAGGGCATCTGAATGTCACAGCACAGAAAAACACTCATTTTACACAGGGGGTTTAGTGTGTCCTCTCAAGCTGACTCGTCCCCAGTGGATTGGACTTTTCCCACCCTGATGTTGTCACATAGATTTTTTACAAGTGAAGCCGGGGACACAATGAAAAATGTGCTTTTTGTTCACCTTGAGGTAGGGCGCAGAGCACAGTGCAGGCATTTGGTGCAGAGGCAAAGGACACGACCAGAGTGTTTGAAGAACGTAGCACACTGTTTTGTGTACAATGCATTTTAGTTTAACTCAAAAAGAAGGCCCTAATTCAGACCAGAATGCCCCCTCTGACTGCTGATGTTTCGCCATGCATTGCTCCTCCTGCTGAGCTTGTGATACGTGTTAATGCTTCCCCTCTGCTGAGGGGTTCTGTTCAGTCCTGTGTTGGGAAGGTCCATCTGGGCCTGATCTACTGGATGCTAACTAACTCCAGAACAGAAGCAGAAGAAAGAGAAATCTACGCACCAAACTATTTACCAGTTCTTTTAAAGTATGTATTTATTCAAGTTAACTGTACAAAGCTATTTTGTAGATTAACTTAAATATCTGCATTTAACCCCTTTAACTCCGATAACTAAAGCCTATCACATTCTGGTACAACGTTCAAACTATCTTAGTGAGTCTTCAGCCTGCGACTGATGTGACATAACATGACTTGACCTTCTTCATAGTCTCTGCAGTTTCATAAACACCAGTCACCAAGGCACAAGTCACCAAGGCACCAGTCTCAGAAGTTTAACGATGTATGAGCGTAGCCTGTCCTTTCTGTAGCCCCGCCTTCCTCTGTGACTCCACCCTCTTTGAGGAGACGTGTCAGGATGCCATGGAGATGCTGTTGGACGTCTAGACTCCGCCTCTCCCCTCTCTGCTCCTCTTCTTCCTCTCCTCGGTCGGTTTCGGAGCACTCCTGCACTGCCTTCTGCAACTCCACCTGCAGGGGGAGCCCTGCTTTAGCCCCGAGCAGAGTGGGAGAGAACCACGGCCTGAAGATCTTCTCACAGATCACCTGGAGGATGAACGGGAGAGGGTGGGAGGGGAGGGGACGTGGAGGGGGTAGGAGGACAGGAGAGAAGTTATCATCAGTCATATTCTCATCACAAAAGTGTTTGAAGCCTACTGACAAACAATACTGACCCTCATCTGTCTGCTTGACCCTCCTCAGCCTTTTCTCACCCCCACTTCACTCTCCCTACTCGTCCCTCGCCAATAAAGGAACAAAGTCCCTGCATTGTCCCCATGTGTCAAGAACAATAAAGAGAGACCGGGGTCACTAGGGGTAGCAATAAGTGATCTGGAGGTCTCCATATCCTAAAACACACCTGGGGCCTTCAAGAGGGCCCGAGGGTGTCATGGCAAAACATGAACATCCCCATACTCTGCCAGTCTTCGACTTTTCCTTCCCTCCCCTTCTCTTCTCCTGTCTTTCATCAACATCAATATGGTCAGTCTGGAAATTACTCTCCATCTTTCTTCTCTCCTCATCTTCTCCTGTCTCCTCCACTCTACCTTTCCTCTCTTCTCCGCAGCATCCGGATGCCGGTGACAACCAGCCACACCAGCGTGTTGATTGGCTACCTCATATCTACCTCAAAGGCCAGGTGCTGAGTTGTGATTGGTGTGTTGGCCAGACAGTGATGATGTTGAGAAGGTCATTGTCATCTAACCTGCCCCACTCCCCCCTCCCTAAACTCTCCTGTTACCATTGTGTTTAGAACCCTTCTGTGTTCTGTGGCCATCAGGGTTCTCTCAGAGGCTGGGTGCTGAGTTCCCAGAGAAGCAGGAGGATGGTGATGATACTGACTTGTCTATAAAGGCCTGGCCTTCAGTCTCCAATTACCATTGTGCTTCAGAACCCTTATCTAGGGGACGGGGATGGATCTCAGGCAGACCGGCAGGCAGGTTACCAGAGGTGCTGACAGTGGGAGAAACTCTAGCTAACTGAAGGATCGAACCCCAGTCTCCTCCTCGCCAAGGGGTCGAGCGTTCTACCATCGGACCAAAAAGGCACCTAAGAGGTTTGCTGAGATTTACACAGTAGTGCTGTCTTCTCAAGAACCTTTATGGTCCATGGCCTGTATGGGTATTGTATGGTCTGTGTCCTTGTGTTATTCTTACATATTAACATTCCCCTCCTGCTCCCAGCTCTGTAATTAAACTGTGAGAGGAATTACCTGGAGCACTATAAATCCTGAGCACAGACGTTGCCAAGCAGCTCGTTCATCACCTGCTGGTTGAATGTGGGCGTACATAAGGGATGTCAACTTGAGTTTAGAACAATAAGCTGGTTCTAATGCGCTCTGCAAGGACCGAAAATCGGATACAACACAATCCAAGCCCAAGGGTCTGCCGCTAGACCAAGAGAACAACCTCACAGTCCCCATTACTGCACACAGATTCAGTCTTGGCACCATCGCCCTCAACAATACGTAGGTTTGGAAACCCTCCTCAGGTACCTGCAAGTTGCTGTTCCTCCGACGCCGGCTGCAGCGTTTCTTTCTCAGGTCGCAGCGTGATGCACAGTCAAAGAAGTTACAGTCATCCTGGCTACTGCAGTTCTGGTCTAACAGGTCTTTCATCTTGGGCTCAAAGAAGGCCATGTCCACGTCAATGGCTACAACCTGGGGGCAGGTGAAAGAGAGATATTTTGAAATTCTATAATTGAAGACAGACTCATTGAAACATCAACAATTATTACATGAATTAGACTCTACTGACTCTGTGGTGTATTTTCATAGTTGTTCAAAATTATAGCCTATATAGATATTAAAGAAGTGCAATTATTTATATGCTGTATTATTTGTATAACTCTTTACATTTATTACATTTAACATTTTAAGGTGGGAAGGATGGTGGAGTGTTTTTCTAATTTAACTAGACTTTTTGCTCCGTTCCTACTCAGACGTTGCTCTCTGAAGAACGAGGATTTATGGAGATCATGGTAGAGCACGTCAGAACATAAATCTAACTATTTGACAGCTTCTGCGCTGCTGATCTCTGTGATCAAGGAGAAACCCACCGTTGGGATTTAGAATAATTTGAATCATATTAAAGAAACTGAGAGTTTTGAAGTTAGAATATAAATACAGGAAAAATATTAAATCTTTTTGGATCAGGATCAGGAATGTGTCAAATATGTTTCCCAACAAAATGCCCTTTGATTAAATGTAGCTAAAAAATCAATTGTTTTGTAATCCCATAAAATATTCAATGAAAACATAAAATAGAATAACACAGAGCTATATTATTAAACATAAAAATAGGCCTATACACGATTTTTCCTTTGTACAAATCATAATCCAATTAAACATTATCTGGTATGTTGTAGGCTATTGCATTATTCTATTGATATGAAATCGTTTACGGAGATATTTTATTACATAGGTTTATTATTTTAAAAGTTGAATAAATATTATGTTGAGAGACAACGGGCCTATGGTTTTATCTTAAATGCCGTCTTTGTTCGTGTTTTCTAGAGCTTTCCAGTATAAGCCAGGAGGTTTATTGAACTACGGAGTGAACTCAGTCATACAGTAATTTAATTCAGACCGTGTCAAACCGAAAACCTGGCCAAAAACACCACTGCTGATCTAAAAATGTTTCTCTTTTATTCACTCTTTCGTAGAAGTAACACCTAATAATAAAGCTAAAAGTTAAATATTTGAAGCGAGAGAAATCTAAATTCTGCTGAAAATAGATATTGTCCGAACATGTATCGTAACGACGCAGACTATAACAAAATAACAAAGCTCGTTTGTTTACATTAAAAAATCGATTTGGCACAGTGCTATTGTTTCCATTGATTTGTTTCCAACAGATCCAGATAACAAAGATATATAACATTCTGAATTATACTGCCGTCGCCTTGATAATACGGTGCATATCAATCATATTTTCTCTCAAGCAGAATCTATGAATCAAAAAAATTATGTGCAGAGAAACTTGAATAACTGCTCCATACAGCTGACAAGGTTGTAAAAGTGCACGTCCTCAGACTCACTTCTGTTTCTGCTAGACCGATAGCGAGGTGAAAGAGACCATCTTTGCTGTCACAAACCTACGTGTCCTTCTGATCTTCCTCGCGTATTTAATCCTCTGAAGTTCTTTCTACCAGTATATTGATGTTTCTTTCTGTTATATAAATCACCCTTCAACACATTCTACAATGCTAGCCAACTTCTATCTCTTGTCATTGTTTTCACAATCAAAGAACACCAGAATAGTCTGCTACATCGTTCTTCCAATAGACTATGGAGGTTTGGAAATAGAGGTTCTGTATAGCAGAAACAAACACACTCCACTCACAGTAAGGTCCTTCCTGATGGCAAAGTTTTCTGGCTTAATGTCACACAGGTGCAGCCTGTGTGTGAAGTCATGGTCAAAGTGCCACACCATGTCCAGGAAGCTCAGCGCTATCCTGTGAATCATCTCCCTGGCCCTCCACCTTCCCCCAGACCCAAGACCTCCAGATAGGGGGCTTTCCCCGGCGACAGACACCTCCTCCAGAGGAAAGATGTTCTGGTCCCAGGCATGTCCTGCCCACAGGTACTCGAGCGCGTAGAAGTGTCCACAGGAACCTGTAACCATGGCCACGTGGGGGGTGAGATCCTGGAGCACACGGAGAATGGTGTACTCCTCCTGCTGGAGCAGAGACCACAGGGAGGCCAGCTCTGCCTGGCTGTATGACCGCACACCTGCTCCTCCTGCTCCTCCTCCTACGATGCGTCCAACAGCTCCTCTCCCTGCTGCTGCTCCTCCAAGTCCTTGGCTCAACAGGTTCTCCAGGGAAGAGTTACCAACCTGAGGATGAGAGAGGTCATGGTTTGTGAAGGCCTAAACACACAAAGTCTATATTTATTTATTAAAAAGTATTTTCCTCCATGCTGAAAATACAAACAACATTTTAATATAAAATGGAGAATATAACAGCCTATTGACCTCCAGACCGAGGGAGTTCCTGATCTCCAGGGTGGCGTAGAAGACCATGTCCAGGGGAGAGAGCTCCTCTCCAGGCTCCTGGTACTCCAGCAGTCCCAGGGGCTCATAGGAAGAGAAGTTCTCCAGTTTGGACTTCAGAACCACGGGGGAACCATTCCATCGGGCTTCGATCACCTTCTTCCCGTTCTCATAGTAGAGGCAGCGCTGGTAGGACACGCGGCCGTGCACGCACAGATCCTCACACATGTCCCCTGTCAGGGAACCCTCACGGTACTCCTCGCACTGGACACACGCACACATGCACACAGTAAAGAGACAAAACACATTTAAAACAGGTACTCCATACATATTATTATTATTTTTTTATCTAACCCTAACCATAAAAATGTGATTGATCTTGAACATCAAAACTCTCTGGTGTTACAGTATCCAACTAGAAGAGAAGGGAAAAGGAGAGAAGAGGGGAGGAAGAGCTGTTCATTTCTGTGTTTTCATGTCCTCCTGAGTGAAAAGAGATGATGAGTTCACATCTCACCCTCCGTCTCTTCTGTTCCCATCAACATGGATTAGGAAGGAAAGGTTATTCATCAAGACGTGTGTGTGTGTGTCAGAGATGGACACTCCGGTCTGAGTCTCAAGCATGAGTTACACTTAAGTTGCAAATGAAATGATTTGGAATGGAAATGCTGCCGCATGCAGAGGGCTTGTGCCCAAAAGAGACTTGATACTTGATTTAGACTTGGCCCTAAAAAGACTTGAGACTGGAATTGGACTACCTCAAAGACTTGATATCTGGTGTGTGTGTATGGAGTGTGTGTGTGAGAGTGTGTGTGTATGGAGTGTGTGTGGCCTGTTATTTCTGTCCGTGCTAGTGCGGTGATCCTCAACCAGAGGTCCTCTTTCATTAGTATTACCATGGAGATTAGCGTGTTCAAGTCCACTGTATCAACATTCCACAATGTAAACAGCTGTCAGCTGCAGTTAATCTGCAAGGATGGAGGGATGGACACATTCTAGGCTGCATTCTATTCTCTAGAACATTCTCTATTCTGCATTAGAGAGTATGTTCAGTGGTCTGACCTGCCTATCCATGGTGTGTTCTGATGGTTTGCCTGGGCTATGTTCAATGATATAACTGTGGGGACAGGATGTGTTCACAACTGAGATCTTGACTGTTGCATTAACACATTAGCTCTGAACAGGTGTCCCTTATCATCATCATTCACTAAGGTTTATTATCCTTTCTTCTCCTCCTCTCCCTCCGTCCTCTTCCCTCCTCTCCTCTCCCCTCCCTTCCTCCTCTATCACATAGTTGAAACGCTCACTGCTTCAGATGAAAGAATTAAGTGCCTCTCCTTATCTGTGTATGGGAGATAATTTCCCCCCTTCCTCCAGTAATGACTCCCTGGGCCCCTAATGGTTCTCCTGTCTCTCAGCCCCCAGGGGCCCTGGGTGCCGGGTGCAGGGCCCCAGACATCTGCCTCTCTCTCCCTCTCTCTCTTCCTCTAAGACTAGGCCAGGTGTTTCTCTCTTTATTTATTTCTTTCACTCTCTTTTTTTCCTCACCATTTTTGGGTGCCTGCCAAGTTCCTCACATCCGTTTCAATTCCCTGGATTTCCCACACAGAGCATCCCATAATTGCAGCTGTTCTCAGCTTCTGTTCCCATGGTGACCTTCCCAACCCCTGGGCCTGGTCAGTCAATGACATCATGATTGGCCGACCATATGTGTACTGCTTAAACTGTATAGTACACTGTGTGTGTGCGTTTACTGTAATATATGGGTAGATTTTTCCATCCTCAAGCAACTGTGGGAGTGTAACAGATTACGATCCCGATCATGCAGCTTCAGCTGGGCCTGTGTCATCTTCTGTCAGTAGGACCATAGAGAAAAGGTTTGAAAAACCAACTGGAAAAAGTATATAAACGAACACTGTATTAGAACTACAACATCCTCAAACACTGGCAGCCTGCCCTGCCAAACAAGGCTCACATACACACAGCTAATAACATGATGAAGTGGTCCAACAGCTCGAGCAGTGTTGGAGCAGCACTTCAAACTCACTGGTTGTTTTGCTTCTCCTTGTGTGCTTGTTTACGTTTTAAGCCTCTGCAAAAATGACTTAAACCTCATCCACCAAAACGCCTGGAACACTCTTTTGTGGGCCAACGTTGTAAAGGAATGTAGAAAACATTCCTTAATCTGAATATCTAAAATATTAACCTTAAAAGGCACAATAAAATCACTAATGGCATTCCTGTGTGTGTGTGTGTGTGTGTGTGCACGTGCGTGCGTGTGCGTTTTAAATCCCAGGGCCAGACAGGATTATATTGGAACGGCACTCATATCTTTTTTCATGAGATGATAAGACGAAAACACCAGTCTACCTTTCATAGTCCTACACCGAACAGTTTCCAAAAGAGTGGAGAAAAAGGGAAGGGGAGAGGAGAGGAGATAGGAAAGGAGAAGGGAAAGGAAACAAAACTTAAGGAAAGGAAATGAAAGGAGAGGAAAGGAGAGCTCTTGTAAGTGTTGGCATTTCTGGAATGTCTTGCTACAGTGGTCTTCGCTCAACTCGCTCTTACTGAAACTGCTCAGTTCTCTCACACAAAGTATCAGTGAAACAAGGCCCGGACATGAACCACCACCCCCGACCCTCCACCCTTCATCTCCCCCTTTCTCCCTCAGGCAACGGTACACACACACTGTGACCCCACATTACACACACTCTATACACACAGAGCCATTACAGACAACAACGGCTCAGTTGGGTCCAGCTCTCTGGTCAAGCAGGCCAAGCATCCAGAGCCGCGTGGAGCATTGAGGCTCTCCCTGCTTTCTGCCAGCTGGCTTCTGAGCCGTCTGTGGGCCAGTCCTGAACTGGCTACAACAGAACCCTGGTTGATGGAGAAGTTAGAGTTCCCCCTCAGACACTGGTGAACTGAACTGTCCAAATTACCGTAACCGTGGCAACGAGATAAAAGCCTTGACTCTAGAGTAACAGCTCGGATTTGATTGTTTTCTTCTGACAGTGTTTAATTATGTGAGTATGAGCACCAGAACACCTCATGGTAGGAACAATTGAGAACTAAATATACCGTAGGTCAGTCAGTCCTATCAATCCAAAGAACCCCAAACCACCAATATAACTGATCAACTGTGATAAGGGAATGTTCAAATATATCATTTTTTAAAGACATACATGCACATAGACATCAGTTGAATTCCCATTCATCTCTCCTTGGTGTTCCTCCACTCCCTCAGGTCACCATCTGTGTCTGTGTGCATGAATAAAGGAATAAATAGCATGGATTTAGGCCTGGCGCATGCACACATACTTACATACACATACACTGACACACCTCCATGTGCACACACACACACATCTACACACATAAAGCCTTTTCAAAGACATCCTTTTCAATAGCTTATTGTTGTTTTAAACATGCCATAGTACTGTAGTTCCACAGCATTAGAATGATCAATTGGGGGTGTAGCTGTGTGTGTGTCGCAGGAAGGAAGGGTGGATTCCTGTTGTGACTTGGGGGGCTTGCAGCCTGCCACTATAACCTGCCACAGCCCTCTCCTAACACAGCCCTCTCCTAACACAGCCCTCCTCTAACACAGCCCTCCCCTAACACAGCCCTCCCCTAACACAGCCCTCCCCTAACACAGCCCTCTCCTAACACAGCCCTCTCCTAACACAGCCCTCTCCTAACACAGCCCTCTCCTAACATAGCCTTCCCCTAACACAGCCGTCTCCTAACATAGCCTTCCCCTAACACAGCCCTCTCCTCATACAGCCCTCTCCTAACACAGCCCTCTCCTAACACAGCCCTCCCCTAACACAGCCCTCCCCTAACACAGCCCTCCCCTAACACAGCCCTCCCCTAACACAGCCCTCTCCTAACATAGCCTTCCCCTAACACAGCCGTCTCCTAACATAGCCTTCCCCTAACACAGCCCTCTCCTCATACAGCCCTCTCCTAACACAGCCCTCTCCTAACACAGCCCTCCCCTAACACAGCCCTCCCCTAACACAGCCCTCCCCTAACACAGCCCTCCCCTAACACAGCCCTCCCCTAACACAGCCCTCCCCTAACACAGCCCTCTCCTAACACAGGGAACACACACATCACACTTGTCTCTACCCAAGCAGCCATGCTGCTTTTTCTTATCTATGAGACTAAACGTTTTTTTTAAAGCAAAGTCTGGAAAGTATGTGGAGTGATTGTGGTTGTGGTTTACTGTCTCTCGCAGATTCTCTGCGTTCTCTCTTTGTCTCTGTTGAAGAGAATAATCTACGGTGTCATTATCTTCTGATGGATGTTTTCCAGGAGCTTTGTCCTCTCAGGTGACCTGTTCTGTAATGCACCCTGGGCTGTAGCTTACCAGCACTTCTGTCTTAAAGACGTCCCAACCAGTTCCCCTCAGTGAGAAACCCCTGCATTAAGAGTCGTTATAAATCCATTTGTTTATACAATAAATAAAATAAATGGTCATGTATTGTATAGGCCATTGAAATACAACCTAATGAATTCTCTATGACTTGTTTCTTCCCCAAGCCTGTGGCGAGCTTCTCCTGTTCCTCTCTGCCCCAGCGTGCTCCAATGGACGCCTCAAGTCAACTATTCTCTTACACTCAAAAACAATCTGAAGGTAGTTTGATTACTTGCCAAAATTCCAAGCAGCAGATTTAGATAATTCTAACTAGTAGAGTGCTACCCGGTTAGGCAAAAGCTGTAATGTCACTGCCAAGGTTTGATTCTGGGCCGGGACATTTCCTGTTTGTATTTTACTCTGTCTCTCCTTACTTTCGTGTCTCTTTCAATGTAAGAAAAAAGAAGACCCCCCCCCCAAAAAAAGAAAACTGTTTTTTAAACTGTTCCACGTGTTAGCAAATACTGTTTGGCTTCAGTTGGAAGAAGGAAATTACAGTAGTTACTTGGAAATATGACACATCATCAAAATATGTCTGATGGCCAATTATATTGACAAGGTCTGTACTTTTAGTTCCTTTTTCAGTTTAATAGGGTGTCACCTCTGCCAGGTCATGGTATGATCTGACAGAGGGTTTAACCACAGACAGAGGTCTGCATGATGATTCGAACATGCTTGCATTCTCTCTTGACAGTGTTTTGAAGGTTTTGATAGGTTCACCAGGGGGGAAACGTTTAAATGTTACACCCCTTTGTCCCCCTTGGGAGAATAGACTGTTCACAGGAAAACCACAAAAATACATCTTTGGTTTCTACCACAACGCAGAATTAAAAATAATAGTTTAATCCATTCTTGCGTCCATTACTTCAGCTTGTCTGTCTCCAGGTGTCAAATAGTTCTGTAATAAGCGTTCATTGTTTTCACAAACAAGCTTATAGTTGATCAATCAAGTAAATAAAAACAAGAAATATAATAAATAAAATAACTTAGAATATTAAATAGGCTTTTAGATTCAACTGTTTAATTTAATGTAAATACATATTTTGTAGAGTCCTCTCAGTTCTTTTAAATCCCCAGTTCTGGATTTCCTGGAGAGTTTTTGAAGCCCTTTTTCACAAGTGTCTGTCTGAAATGTGGTTTCAACACACGCTCAGGAAACAGTGTAATCCCCTGGTCTCAAAGCGATATACAATAACGTTACGAGGTTCTAATCCCAGGAAGTAGGACTGTGAGGAAAGGCTTTTGTTCCAGCAACAAAAACTCCTTTGACGGTTTTGGTACCTGTTCTGACTCTCCACAACCTCTCACACATTTCTCTCTGTTTAAGAACATTCCAATAAAATGGAACATGATCAGAAGACAAATTCAGTGTGGTACAGAAACTTAAAGTTCCTCTGTTTATGTTCTTTTCTTCTCTCAAACTCAGTAGTTATTTTACTCCATCTGGCAGGGGATGGACGGCGAGTTTCACCAGAGGGGAACTGACGGTGCAGGTGAAGTAATACTGTTTTATTGTTTCCATTAGCTCCATTTAAAGTGGATTGAGACATGTTTAAATATGTCATCCTTTAGATAAATAACTGCAGGGCAAGAGAGAATAACTGCGACTCAGATGACCGGAGAGAGAGAGTGTGTAATAGTTGTGCAGCATGGCAGAGTAGAGACCATAAGCCCTAAAAAAGCGATGAGATGAGATAGCTGGTGGATTGTATGGCTGCTCAGAGAAAATTGTTATTTAAGTAGATCAATCTTTTATTTAACAAGAAGATTTTATTTGACAAAGAAAGCCTTTCTAACCCAGTGGTGAACAGGAGAGGATTGAATAGGAGAGAAGAAGAGAGTAAAGAGTAGAAGAGAGTAGAGGGGAGAAGAGAGTCGAGAGGAGAAGAAGGGGCAGAGGGTGGGTGGGGGTTAGCGAAATTAGAGTTGATCAGTTAATCCATTCCCTAAGTAAATTATGTCATTTAATGATGTTATGGAGTTCCTACCAGTCGGTTCAGGATCCTCCTGCTCTTGTCATTGGTGCAGTAGTCAGAGAGGAGGGTCCTGTGGACCATAACCAGGCCGTTGAGGAAGACCCAGGAGCCGAACCAGAGCAGAGCAAAGACAAGCGTGCTCCTCCGGCAGAGTCTGAGGCCCAGCCAGCGCAGCACGCAGCCCCCCCACGCTCGACCCCATTTTGGGGGATCACCCATAGTCCTGTTTAGCTCCTGCAAACACCACAACTAGACTTCCCAGAATCAAGACAGAAGATCCCGGTTTCCCATAGACACTGGACCGTCAGAACTACATAACAGGTATCCCACTCCTCCAAATGTCCAAAATCCAGATTTAAAAAAATTCTTCCACAGACTTAGGTTCATGAGCCAGGACAAGACTCCATAAGCTGTCCAGGTCTGGCCCAGACCCTGGATCCCTCCAAATGGCCTGGTAAGTTCCTTTCTCCAACCCTGGCGCTCCCAGACCCAGGGTCAGACCCCGTCTTGCCTTGGCTGGAAGCCCCCCTTGGAAGCCTCCCTGTCGGGTTCGTCTCAGGACCAAGACCTGGTGCTGCGGCCCTCAGCTGGAGCTCTCTGAGTCTGTGCTGGGAGGATCCATGTGAAGGGGATGGCCGTCGGGGGCTGAGCCTCTGCTGCTGTTGCCTGTGCCGGGGGTCTCTGACCTGGGAACATGGAGCTCTGGTTACCCCTGCTCTGCCCCACTCCCTCCAGCGACATCACCATGCTGCCTGTCCCCCTCTGCCTGGTTGGCTCACTGGCTGGCTGCTACTGTTGCTGGTCTGGAGTCCCCACTGGAGTGTGGGTATGTGTGTGCGAGTGAGTGTGTGTGTGTCTGTGTGTGTCAGGCTCAGACTTGAGAGCTCAGCCCCATTCCGTTTCCTTCCTTTGTCAGTCTCCTAGAGCCCCCCCCCCACCCGTTTCTTCGTCTTTGTGTGTGTGTGTGTGTGTGCATTTGTGTGTGCATGTGTTCGTGTGTGCATGTGCATGTGTGTTGATTGAGCAGTGGAGAGAGAGAGCACAGCAAGCCTGTTCCAGTGACTGTTCTCAGTATTCTCTCTAACTGAAGACTCTCCCCTGCAGTTTGTCTCCTCCCCTTTACTCTCTCTCTTTCTCTCACTCTCTCTCTCTCTATCTCTCTCTTTTCCCCCTCCACCTTCTACTGTATCCTATATCTCTCATTCCCTCTCTGCCCCCTACCATTTCTTTCGTTCTTTCCTGCTTTTCTCACTTTTTTCTCTTCTTTCCTCCGTCCCTCTTTACCCCCTTTTCTGTGTTGGCTTTTTTTCTCCTGCCCCCCCCCCCCTCCTGTCGCCAAGACAACACTCTTTTCCATCGTTACCACGGCAGCAGTACTTTGCTGAAACACAGTTCCCTTGCAGCTGTACTGAGCACTGCCAACTTTCTATCTCTCATTCCCAGTGTTCCTTCTCTTTCTATTTTTCTCTAGTACTATCTCTCTCACGCTCGTACTATTGAGTGAGTCCTCCACCCTGGTCCTGGCATGCTGATAATTGCCTTATGTAAAAACGGCAATAAACATCTGGCAGAGAAACAATTATTGTGAATGAACCAGAACCTTGATGTAGAGCTTAATACAACTAAGATATCAGATGCATTTTTGGAAAGGTTAAATGTAAAATCTTGAACTTTCTAATTTTAGATCTGAAATCTCAGGGGAGAATAATTGTGTCTCTCTTTCTCTCCTTCCCGCACAGAGACACAGTCAGGTTTTTTCTTCCTGTGATTGTCTAAGCTATAGGGCAGATAGTGCCCAGAATACTTAATGACCTCTTCAGAACACAGCACAACAGAGCCAGACCGCAGCTGCCAGCCTCGCAAAGCGATCTGAATATTTATACTTGTACCGGGGAGTTTTGTGTCATTTTAATTGCCAATTAAATAGTCTGGTGTAGGCCTACAGTAACGTGTCTGCTCAGAGATGGAGGGTGATCTGACGCTCTCATTAATACAGTCCTCTCATCGCAGATAGCGCGCATATCTGAAATAGACCGACACGACTTTCAAACCGCTGCATGAGCAAATATTTTAAAAGGGGTTAGGCGGCGATATTCCATCTCCTCTCCGCTGACCTTGAAACTAAAACTATTAAAAGTGAGGAGTTTGGAAAAATATCAAAGAGCCATATCAGAGAGAATAAGAAAGTAACAACACCATACCTGTATGCACGCTTATGAGTGGAAATAAAATACAGGCCTATGTGTTGTATGCACACTGTTTATACATGTTCTGCTGACCATCAAATGTTTGCAGCTTTTGCACGTTAATTATAGTAAATATCTAGGTCACTCTAATACACTGTGAAGCTACTCATCCTACCACATTAGTCTTTCGTAACTAAAAATACGACGTGTTCTCTTTACACCGCGGACTGCGGTTCTGCAAATATACCATCCAGGGTTGTTGCGCGAGAACCACCGAAACAAAGTGGTCCTACCGCGACACGTTGTGGAAAAAATATAACAACGTTTTTTTTTTTTAAGACTTTATTTTTTTTACCTTTCAACAACAACAAAAAATCCCCACACGAGAAGAAGTGAAAGGATAAGAAAGGAGAGGAGAGAAGAGGAAAGGGGAGAGGAGAACAGAGAAGCGGCCTGGAGCAGAGTAGGCCTACATGCTCTAGAGCAGAGAGTAGGCTAAAGTCCTCATCAATTACTCATGAATGATGCAAACTTTCAAAAAAAACTTTAAAACAAAAGTTATCACACTTACATTCTCAAAGCTTCTTACTCATCCTCATATACGAGTGTGTGAATGTGTTTCACATGCGTCTGTACGAGGATTTCATATGTATGCATATGTAAGTTTTCAGAAGTATGAATGCGTGTGAATATTTCACATGTCAATGTGTTTCATATCTGTCTATGTCAGCATTTCACATATGTGGATGTGAGTTTTCAGTAGTATGGATATGTCTGAACGTGTCATATGTGTACGTGTATGTGTTTCATGTGTTTTTGTGTAAGGACAGTCTGGATTATTTCCTTAACGGCCCCTAATATCTGCCACCCATTATTGTCCTGAAGAGGGCGCAATACTCAAACACAAAACTACCTTTGACAGTATGGGGGAGTTCAACAAAGCGTCGTCCTCAAAGCTCTCAGACTTTATGCCTTTATTTAAGCAGGGCAGTAGCTGAAAGAAATATGGTCCTCAGACAAACAATTATAGAAACAGTTAATCAATATTAAACCAATCAAAAAACACCTAATCAATATAATCTTTTGGATTCACACCTGGTGCACTAATACATTGTGTGATCGGGCAGGGAGAGAGACTTCAGCTTAGTGGACTAACACTGACGTCGGGCATGAAGGGGACTTCAGTCTGGGGCTCTTCGTTCCATTGCCTGTTGGTCAGAGGAGTGAGAGGGTAAGATACAGGGATGACACACGCGCACACACACTATTTAGAGTAGCATGACTCAGGCATACTGCTCCTCCTTACCAGCTGACTAGCAGGTCTGTGACCATGTGTGACCAAACCCTGACCAGGCTATTCACAAAAACATGTATTGACTCTGTAAAGTATGTCCCTGTGAGTATCTGCTCCAAAGTGCAGGAGGTGAGCAGTCCAGTCCATGGTCTCATCAAAGTAGGACTAGCAGTGTAGATTCTATTGTTAACCCCCCCCCCCCAACACACACACACTACTGTGCTAATAACAGAACGCCTAACTCGGCAACTGCTATGATTAACAAGAGGGGGTAGATGTGCGTGGGGGGGATTGTTACCCCCCCCCCCCCCCCCCCCCCATAGGACCCCAGATTTAGTTAGACTGTTCCTATCTCTTTTCAATGGGCTTCAAACAGAACTGCTGGGATATCCAGTTTCCCACACAATGGAGTCAAGGGAGGGCGATTAGCCTCTCTATTGATGGTGCTTTGCTGTCAGTTGGTTGACTGTCTGGCCGTCTGTGTATCTGTAAACCAGGGCAGGACTGCACTCACAATCACACCTAATATTCGATGTTCTATAAGAAACCCCACTGTACTTTTTTGGAACCCCTCTTTAGATCAAAGATGTCTTCTCAGAATACATGCAGATATGCATACATATTAGTACATAACTGGACAGTACAAAACTGGACACAGGACAGAATCTCCACGCACAGCACACTTCTCTGAAGGTCTTTAGAAGGTTTTATTACAACCACTCCAGGTATCACTCTCTGTGCCCAAAGACCCTCCAAACATGTATAAATTCACAGCTTTCAAAACATACTCATCATTCAAAACAAACATTTAAGACAATCTGTGGCCACAAAAGAAACATTCTAGGAAGGGTGTATGTTTTACCAAGGTTCTATCGACGGAACAAGAACATTCATAACGAGGCATTCTAGCAACGTTCTAGGATGTCGCAATCGTTCTCCTTACTCATGAATCTCCTCATCCTCGTCTTCGAAGGCCTCATCTCCGTCGCTGGCAGTGGCCTCCTGGTACTGTTGGTACTCTGACACCAAGTCGTTCATGTTGCTCTCTGCCTCTGTGAACTCCATCTCATCCATGCCCTCGCCCGTGAACCAGTGGAGGAAGGCCTTGCGGCGGAACATGGCTGAGAACTGCTCGGAGATGCGCTTGAACAGCTCCTGGATTGCCGTGCTGTTGCCGATGAAGGTGGCGGCCATTTTGAGCCCTCTGGGAGGGATGTCGCAGACTGCCACCTTCACGTTGTTGGGGATCCACTCCACAAAGTAGCTGCTGTTCTTGTTCTGGATCGCCAGCATCTGCTCGTCCACCTCCTTCATGGACATGGGGCCTCGGAACACGGCGGCCACGGTCAGGTAGCGCCCGTGGCGAGGGTCACAGGCCGCCATCATGTTCTTGGCGTCAAACATCTGCTGGGTGAGCTCGGGCACGGTGAGGGCGCGGTACTGCTGGCTTCCCCTGGCGGTGAGCGGGGCGAAGCCCGGCATGAAGAAGTGCAGGCGGGGGAAGGGCACCATGTTGACGGCCAACTTGCGGAGGTCGGCGTTGAGCTGGCCGGGGAACCTCAGAGAGGTGGTGACGCCACTCATGGTGGCAGAGACCAGGTGGTTGAGGTCGCCGTAGGTGGGCGTGGTCAGTTTGAGGGTGCGGAAGCAGATGTCGTAGAGTGCCTCGTTGTCGATGCAGTAGGTCTCGTCTGTGTTCTCCACCAGCTGGTGGACAGACAGGGTGGCGTTGTAGGGCTCCACCACCGTGTCAGATACCTTGGAGGGGGGGGGGTAGAGCAGAGTACAAGGTGGGAGTTAGGGTAGGGTAGGAGGTAAGGTAGGTTAAGTCTTTGTTTGTATGGTGTATTATACACTAGGTACCATGGAAGAGGCACGTTTCAAAACAATGTACACAAGCTACTTTGAAAAAGAGGATGGGGGTTTGTTAGTGTGCTTCACAGTACAGCATACACTAGCTGTTAGTACGCTACTGTACAGAACAGTACACACTAGCTACCTTGGGTGAGGGCATCACACTGAAGGTGTTCATGATGCGGTCAGGATACTCCTCGCGGATCTTGCTGATCAGCAGGGTGCCCATGCCCGAGCCGGTGCCCCCGCCCAGGGAGTGGGTGAGCTGGAAGCCCTGGAGACAGTCACAGTGCTCACACTCCTTCCTCACCACGTCCAGCACTGAGTCCACCAGCTCTGCTCCCTCCGTGTAGTGGCCCTTAGCCCAGTTGTTACCTGCACCTGTCTGGCCTGGGACCAGCGGCACACACACCCGAGGCCGGAGTCATGGAAACGTTATACACAGCCCCCATCACGGGTGTCATGACTATAGAGTATACACACACATACTCAGTCTGACACCAGCACATGTGAATCATTCACCATCCAGGGTTGGGGGAGGGCCCTAGAGTCAGAGTGTGTGTGTATGTGCGTAAACTAATGTCAACACCTAATCCCACAGAAGAGTAGTTTATCAAACAGATCCTCAGTAAGCTCTTTCTTGTAAGTCACCTTGGATATAAGTGTCTGCTAAATGAAGAAATGTAAATGTAATACTGTTTGTGGTGGCTCTGGTATTTGTTAAACACACTCTGTCAAAGAATTCTCCTCCAATCCTTCTACTGTTCTTTATTCTGGACATCGTTTGTGGACCATTAGTCATGAACCTATGACATCTCCTAACCACTGTTCAGAGTGTGTCGGCTCTGTTCCGTCTGTATGTGTGTCAGTCCAGTGTGTCTGATGCCAAGGGCCTTCATAAAACCCCACAGAAATCCTTCACATAGCTAACATTCTCTCACCCCCCCTATGAGCACTGTCCTCAGTGGGAGTGTTGTGTGGTGCTCTGGATCTCACCAAAGATGAAGTTGTCTGGTCTGAAGAGCTGTCCGAAGGCCCCTGAGCGGACGCTGTCCATGGTGCCGGGTTCAAGGTCCACCAGCACAGCCCGGGGAACGTATTTATGTGCTGCACCAGGACAACCAACAACAAACAGATACACGACAGGAAGGTCGCTTATATTCTCAGTTGTCAGGGATTTATTCTTTAAGGTAACATAACGAAAGACACAGAAGTTTGACAACTGGGGGAGTCTGATATAGCTTTTAGGAACCATGATTCAGTGCACACGTGCACACTTACAGGAGGCCTCGTTGTAATAGACATTGATTCTATCCAGTTGCAGTTTCGAGTCACCAACATAGTTTCCTGCGGGGTCAATTCCGTGCTCATCGCTGATCACCTCCCAAAACTACAGCAGAAGATTGGTATGACATTTAAAATTCCAGGTGTAAAATAAGTCTCCCGAAATGCAGTTGAAGAGCTAAAGCATTCTCCCGTTGCAATCATCAAGCATATCAGCTGAGGCATGACTATCTGAAGAGTTTCTCAGCATGCAGGACTAGTTGGACCGCTCTGAGAAATGGCCCCATTATGATCTTTATTATAGGCGGTTGAGCGGCAGAAACGGAATCATGCTTTGGTTACTTTTGTCTCTCATTGAAAGCAATAACTTTGAAAAGAAAAGTTTAAAATGTTCTTATTTTAACAACAAGGGATTTGCTCAAGTTATTTAACAATGATGTGTATAACTAGTCCCGTACGCACAACTTTTTATCCTCGCAGAACAGTAATTTGCCACTACTTGCCTTGGTCCCAATCTGGTTGCCGCATTGTCCAGCTTGCATGTGAACTATTTCTCTCATTTTGCGCGTGACGGTTATAGCCTAATTTGAAGAGCAGAGGTCTGAGTGTGTGAGCTCCAGTCTAAAAAACACGCTTAACTGAATTAGGGAGGGTGGCATTCCAAACTCCTCTCGGTGCGCGGGCCGGGCCACGCCCTGAACATTCCCGCGGATGACTCGCCAGCTGGTCAGCTTTGCGCGCATGCAACATGTGGGAAGAGCAGTCCCTTCTGTGCAAGTTTCAGTTTTCACAAGTAGCCTACTCAAGAGCTAGATAGAAAGACAAACGCATACATATCAAGCCAGAACACACTTTACAAAATAAACTACATTTTATTAAATACATTATACAAGATGAACATAGACCTAGTTTGTATTTATAATCATAATAACGTTCAAGTACCGCATTTAGCACCAGACAGTTTCAGTGGTCTCAGATGCCGCTCAATAGACAAGATAATAAAACCAGACAAACGGGGGAATTTTTTTCCAGTAATAATATCTAAAATTAATGACTTAAAACCGCTACATAGCGAGATATTTATTTGCTGCGGAAAACGCACTACCCCACCTGGTGGACAGTACCGGTATTACAGGGGAAAGGACCAAAGGCTGAGAAAGTGGCCGGGCAGTAGGGAGAGTGGAGGAGGCAGATGAAGACGAGGAGGAGATTATGGAGGGATGAGAAGATAATGGAGGGGATGGGGAGAATAGAGCAGGGCTGGCAGCACTAGTCGTCCTCTCCTAGGAGCTGCAGGATATAGGTGGAGCCCTGGAGCAGAAGCTGTCCTGATACTCTGGCCATGCAGGTCACACAGCGCAGCAGACACCTGCAGACACAGAAAGGGGGATTGATAACCGCTAGTGTGTGCATTCGTCTCAGAGAGCAAATTTTTTCCGTTCTTGTATTCTCGTGAACTCGTTCGGCAAATACTCGTTCGGCAAAATACAATTTACCAAGAACGATAAAAAGCCCAGATCTGTCCTCAATCCACCTCTTATCGATGATGCATTGGTGGGTGACTTGGCCAGCGGAAACACGATCTGATTTCCCGCAAGTCCTTGCACTGCGTTCTTAGCGTTTTTCGGATTTATAAATGGCCAATGTGTGTGTGTGAGAGAGAGAGACTTTTCAAAATCCATCCAGGCACACCAATGTACTGCCATAGACTATGGTAGCCTCACCGGAAGATATCTTTGGCCTTGGTGCACCGGATGTCGTAGGACAGAGTATAGATCTCATACAGTGTGGCCCGTATGGTCAGGCAGCCCACAAAGTCCTTAGGGTTGAGCTTGTACAGGTCAAAGGTCAACTTGGCTATGCCACTCCTCCTAGGCTGGCGGAAGCTGGGGAGGACCTGCGGATATCACAACACACAGAAGTTCAAGGGGACGAAACATCACTGCCACCTTGTTGTCGAAAAAGGTCTTCGCAACATTGCCCAAGCGTTACCAGTAAAACAGCATGAACAAAGAGTGGGGGGGGGGGGGGTGGAGGAAGAGAATACAAAGGATAAAAGAAAAGGAGGAGAGGGTAGGGGAGATGGCAATGGATAAAGAAGAGTCTCCTCATGGTAGAGGACAGATGAGCGGAGTCTTCTACCTTGTTCTGCGTCCACACCTCCCCCTTCTCTAGCACCATGATGTGGGTGTTGGGGGGCAGAGCCTGGAAGAAATCATCAGCCTCCACCACTGTGCCGTCCTCCTCCAGAACCAGGGTCAGGAACTGGCACGTCAGCAGGAAGGCACTGGTCACCTGCAGGGAAAGTAACTGATTGTGCTTCTCATAACAGCACCCTGGACAGATCTATGCAGCCAGAGAGATTTACACAAAAAGCTGATCTACGGTCCAAGTCTCACCTTGTCCAGGAGGTCGTCCAATGAAGAGGCTACGAGTCCTCTTCTCCTTCTCCGGTTGTGGGTGCACACCTTGTAGGGGCGTGGCTGGGGAACTGGCAGGATGTGCCGGGAGATGGTGGTCTGGACCGTGGACACAGATCTGGGGGGGGAGACATGACGAGTGAATGAAGCACAGACGAGGGTTAGAGGAGAGAAGGAACAGGTGCAGACAAACTACTAAATTTAAAAGGTCTGATTGTTCTGCGGAGACTTCTGAACCTTTTTCCAGTGAAACAAATGCCAGCCAGACAAAAAGATCAAGGATTGGCTCTCTTGCCAAGTTACATGGAAGAATGAGTCAGGCAAACCAAGCTGAACACAATCAGGATGGCTTTCCCAATAACAGTGAAATAACTGTTTGAACAGAACTTGGTCTGTGCTGAGGGAATAAAGATTGTTCTATGGCAATACATGGATGGATGCACCTAAAGTGAAATTACCATGTACATTTTCAAACATAAAATTAAATACACAGCTGTGAATTCTAATTCTCAGCCAACGCAAGTTTTTGTCTAACCCTGCTCGTCTAGAATGAGCCCAAACTGCTGAAGACTGGCCTTGTTGATACAGAAACTTGACAGATGCCACGGTCGTGGTAGATCATATGACTTAAAACAATTGGGAACTGAATTTTTTTAAATGCACCCCGCATGCTTCACCTCATTAGGGTCTCTGGGAGAAGGTTCTTCGCATACTCCACGCTGGATTGAATCGATAGCGGTGCCATTCTCCTTCGCCGGTCGTAGGCCTATCCTTAAAAAGAACGGTATAACTAAAATAATCCTCCCCAAATGGAACGGTGCTCCGTCAATGAATTGTCAATTGGAGTAAGCTAAGTAGTACTTCTCCTTCCCTATTTTATGGTGACGCCCCTCTTATTAACACTATCCTAGCATGATTGGTCAATGATGTAGTCTATGACGATCATGTTGAAATAGGCTGCTTATCATAGATCCATGTGCATTTATTGAAAACGAATTATTTTGCTCAATTTGATTTGACAAATGATTGTGTTATGATATGACTGTCGATTTTCAAGGAGAGGTGATTTAAACTTGTTCCCTTCTTATACTCTTGTAATTGAAATTTCATACCATGTTATTAATTCAACACCCTTAAAATACGAAACTAAAGCTTGTGACCTTATAAAGCCTGAACGGTGTCTCAGGCCTGGCAAGAAACTTACACAACATTAAAAAACTAAAATAAAGACTGTGTTTATAAGTAGGCTAGGCTAATTATACAATTAACTAGGTACATTGGTACAGAAAACGTCTGTGGTTTTTGTAGCCTACAAATGGCTCACTTCCTCTCAGCATATTTACCTGTTTCACCTGTTTTACTTGTATACAGACCATGTGCCGACATGTTCGATGTCGGTTTGTATAAGTAGGTCGGAATATAAAAAAACTGATATTCGTAAACAGTTCTAAGTCCAATTCTGAGACACTTAAGCCTCTTTAAACCAAGCGGTGCAGTTTTTCAATTCCGTGAACTTTTCCAGGACCCAGATTACAATGGGAAAGCGACCTGGCTGGAAAAACACCGATCTAGAATGCTACCAATTCCCTTCCAGTATCTCGTAGTTGGCTGAAGTCAATACAAATATGTACTTTTAAAAAGGAACCATATAGAAACCACTGTAGCCTACAGCAATACGTTATCATCAACGGAGCCTGAGAGACGTGCACCACAAGAACATACACTCACATCCGTGAAGGTGACAATGTCTTTATTCACGCAATATTAGGCCTGGTAGCTCAATTTACCTGCAACAGCTCTGTGTTAGCAAGACTAAGTCGTTATTCTCGAAGCACAGAAATGTACCGCAGTCAAACTAAGATTTAAATAATTGAATAAATAAGCGATCACTTCATTCTACTCCTGCACATTAAAACTATTGCATATGCTTAAACCCATTCTCTGTCGTTCAACAATGTTGGACCTATAGTACAAAATATGAATATAGTCGACTATTTGGTGAATGTTTCTCTTTAGATAAACTATTATTTCGTCTAAATATATAGACAACTTAAAATGCTTTAGCTTACAATGCTTATGACTCTACGGTAGAGATTTTTGGGGTCCGGGGTTGAATATGGATCTAATAGTTCTATGACCTCTTGATTGAGAACGTTTCCACTGTGAAATCACAAGGGTGAATAGGTTAACACAAAAAGAAAATGATTGAGCATATACTTGATTCTGTCCGTTTTTAGCCAGGCTTCCCCACACCCACACACACATTTCACCCCTGATTGTAAAAATACAAATTTTCAAGCCATGACAACGACAGGCACAAAAATAAGGCGACTGATGGAGCTGCTTATGCAGTAACTAATATGCTCTCTGTACAGACCTAGTAGGGGGGGTCCAATTTATTTACCAGTAGGTCCTCCCGTGTTTTTAATTTAAGTCACCTGTCAAACAACAGAATCTTGACTTGTAGCATTATATTTTAACGTTTTTAAAACCAAAACTAGATAATGCAAGAAAAAAAAAAACAGATGTCAGATTATGTCTTAATTTGAAGTGTTTTCCAGGACAGGTACAATCCCAGGACAAAAATCTAAATTATTCAAAAGATCTAAATCAGTTCCCTAAGTAGCCTAAACCTTCACTTTACATTTGAAAAATATACAACATTCCTTCTCAAGTCCAAATAAATAATAGTTTGTCTATTCAAAAGTGCATCGGAATGGAGAGGGTTTTAGGGTTGAGAGAGCAGGTGGGCTACAGTGGTAAATGCACAGCAAAAGGGGTATTACACTCAAAAGTATATCTATGCGTGTCAGATTCAAATCATTTTGTGTGTAATGCCCCTTTAAGGACATAGGTGGCTGAGCATGGATGGGATCCAGACCACTGTCATGGAAAGCGTTTCATACCACGGCAAAGCACAGGTGAGCGGAGTTTCACCAAAGGAAGCTATTCCCCATTGAATTGAAAGTGAAAGCTCCACCCACCCGAACTGCCCCTGGTTGTGAAAGGAGGGCGCCCTCCAGTGAACAGCAGGTGGCAGGCATTCCCAGCATCAGGACATGATGCCAAAGACGGGGTTATGGCGACAGATGCTCGGGCCGTGCTCCTCGTAGTCCTTCTTAGAATGACACACCTGGAAGAACTCCGGCTGAGGGAGAGACAGAAAGGCCAGAGGTCAGAGAGACTGGTGAGGGTGTGTTTGTGTTTGTGTGTTTGTGCATGCAAGTTGGCGTTTGTTTAAAATATTATACTTAAAGTACAAACATACTAACACATACCATATTAAAGTTATCAATAAGTATGTGAATGTACAACATAATTAAAATACATTTCCAATAGTGTAGAAAATAATTAATCTGATGAAAATGTATTAAGCTCAAATGTAACTGTGTGCATGTACAGTATGTGTATACAGTATGTGTGTGTGTGTGTGTGTACCGTAGAGGCCAGCATGGACCCTCCAAACCAGACGGCGTAGCGCTGCATGTGATGGGTCACCACCTGGACCTCCATGGGCTTGGGCTGCGACACAGGACAGAGATCAGTCAGTCTGAGCCAACACACACAAAGTACTATCTCTCTCTAACAAACACACACAGTACTATCTCTCTAATAAACACACACACTGAGTACTATCTCCCTCTAACAAACAAACACAGTACTATCTCTCTAATAAACACACACACTGAGTACTATCTCTCTCTAACAAACACACACACTGAGTACTATCTTTCTCTAACAAACACAGAGTACTATCTCTAACAAACACACACACACACAGTACTATCTCTCTCTAACAAACACACACACAGTACTATCTCTCTCTAACAAACACACACACACACAGTACTATCTCTCTCTAACAAACACACACACACCCAGTACTATCTCTCTCTAACAAACACACACACACAGTACTATGTCTAAGTCACACACCTTAATCCGCCCTCCGCTGAGCTCTTCACTCAGTTTGAGTCTGGCGTCCACTACCCGCTTCAAGTCTCTCTGCAGACGACGACCAAAGTCCCGGAACATGGTAGAGCCTCCGGACAGCACAATGTTCTTAAACACACACGCACACATAAGCATGCACGCACATGTGCAACATAAGAGTGCAAGTCGGTTACACACCTACACACATACAGTATATAACATGGACATCACATATATCACATGTACTTACCTTGTACACGATACGTGATGCTGTACTCTGTAAATAACATGTCCTTCTTTGTAAATATCATACTATCACATATATAACATGTCCTACCTTGTACAGGGGTCTCCTGACGTCGATGGGGCAGTTCTGAATAGCTTCGTCCACCACATCAGAGATGGGCTGCATGAAGTCTGGGTTGGCAAACTACAACATACAGCACACAAGGGGTTAAATCGTTTACGTACTCACCTGATCAGCCACAACGTACCAACCATTCATTTTGCTACCGTGATCTACAAGGCACATGTAAAGTCAATACGAAGACACATTGGCTGCGTACCTCCGGGTGGAAGAAGATCTCAGGCCCCAGGAAGCGCTCATAGCCCACATCTATCTGGAAGTCGGTCTTGCTGATGGCGTTGACGCCATGGTACTGCTTAATCCACTTCCCGGGGTCATTGTCGTACTTACTGAATTCCTTCACTATGTCTGGACAGATGTAGCAGTACCTCTCCTGGAAACACACATAAAATGCCTTATAAGCACAGTTTTCTTTGCTTATTGGCATGCACCTCTGCATTTTCATAAGCGCCTGTGTGTTCATGTGCTGTGTTAGTCTGTGTGTGTGTGTGTGGCCTACCTTGACAGTCTTGGCGGTCCCCAGTGACTGCTCAGGAGGGATGCCCACTTCTCTGTCCCTCAGCAGCTGCTGGATGAAGTACGTGATGTCCCGCCCCGCAATGGGGATGTGCTTTATGCAGCTACCAATCACATAGCCTTCAGCCTGGCCAGGAAACAAAAACAACCATTCACTTAGTCAAGGACAGGAAACACAAACAACCAATCACACAGTCCCCAGCCTGGGCCAGGAAACAAAATCCTTACCCTAGATATAGTGTGTGTGTGTGTCTGAGTATGTACTAGAGTGCACTCACACACGTGTATGTGTGTGAGTGTGGGGTGTGTGTTGCCCTTACCACAGGTATGGCGTGAGTGACTCCATCTCCACTGTCGATCACAACCCCCGTCAGTGTTCTCTCCCCCACCTGTCTGGACGTCCAGGAGGCTGCCAGAGCCAGCACAGCCTGGGGGGGAGGGGGGGGACGGGGGACGGACGGACATCACACATCAGTCACTCTGCTTCTCTGTCTCTGTTTTTCTCCTTCCCTCCATCCATCCTGTGTGTGTGCGCATGTGTGTACCTGTACAGCGATGTAGAGGCCCGGAACGTTAAATGTCTCAAACATGATCTCAGCCAGGTACTCCCTATTCTCTGGTGTGTTCAATGGTGGTTCAGTCTGCACGAGGGAAACACAAATACACACAGAGTCAACACCAACATCCTCACTCTAAGCTGAATGACGCTCACCATTAGGTAAACAGTCTTTGAGCACCCTGTCAATTATTAACAACACACACACAGGAAAACAGTAAGGATGAGGACACACACACACACTGCTCTCACCATGAGGAAGCTGTGGTCCTCAGGTTCAGCCCTGAGGTATTTGAAGATGATCTGCTCCATGAACTTCTCCATCAGGTCCCAGTCCTCCACCATGCCATGTCTAATAGGCCACTAGGATAGGACAACACATGGGACTAGAAACTAGGAACTAAACAGCTATGTTTTAAAAACAGAATTGAAGCTAACTGTGAGAACAGAGGGGTTTAAAAGGGCTTACACTGATTAGCTACGGCAACTGTGAACTGAGACATTTCAAGAAGCTTCTGAGTTTAAATAGGGTTTGGTTGCATATGTTAGGTTGTTTAGGGTTGTTTGCAGACAGACCCAGACTGTGACAGATAGACACAGATTGAGAGACAGGTAGACGGACAAAACGATAAACATACATACATAGAAACAGACGGACAGATAGACCACCTTAGTTGCATAGTTGGGCTTGTCGATGCCCTCGTCTCCGATAAAGAAGTCCAGGTCGTCCACTCCCTTCATCAGCCTCCTCTGGGCCTGGTCACCCACACTGGCTGACTCCCGGACAGCAATGCCTAACAGAAGAACACACGCACAGGTCACAAGAAGGTCACTCAAATACAAACACAAGCACACACTTTGACTTTAACTGGAGACACAGCATACTGGTAAATTCATCACCTACACGTTACTTTTCATACAGCTGAGCTCCAGTGCGATGTACTGGACTGTACGGGGCTAGATATCAAAACAGATGTTGTTAGTTACTGTGCACTTACAAGAGGGAATGATGAACTGAGGCTCAGTGTTCCCAGCATACCCAATCTTGGTGTAGCTACGAGCATAAAAAATAATTAACTGTCATGACCCGTCACAGCATTGAAAAGATCTGTTTTCCACATTGTTCTGCTATCATGATTACAACTGAAATGCTTGATTAGAAAGAAATCAAGAAAAAAACGAAACGCTAAACCAATAGTAATGAATCGACAGTAGATTATGTGTGAACAAGAAAAACACTTTATACAGCCAGTGTTTAGCCACTGCTGAGTCAGTTTGCCTGTTGCGTAGCTTCTCTTTCATTGATCTCTTTTATTTTGCAGGTGACATAAATACTATCTGACCTATTTACTGTGTAATAGCCCAGTTAACTGCCCCCACAACAGCTCTTAATGATAATAGACCGTCACATATCTTAAGTGGTTTATGAACTAGAACACCTAAAATTTGGTATGACAAATGAGGCCTTTAAAAACAACTTCAGTCACAACATTGGGTATTTAATCTTAAACATTTAACTATGACAGTAACAAATCTTTAACACTAACTACACAAGACGACTCCAACTGTTACAATTATATTTGTCATGGTATTTCTCATGCTTGTTCTATATCAACATGCTTTAACTTGCAGTAAAAACGAGGACAGCATAACCTAGGCTCTAGTTTCATAGCAGCCTAGCTTTGTTTGCAAAATCCTCTTCATACGTGCCCTCAAACCTCGGAAATGTCAGCTGAGTTCAACTGTTCTCATATCAACAAACTCACCCGGTCCCACAGTCTATTACGCAGGGCGGCAGAGGTGCTGCCATACTCACGATGACGATAATGTTACAACAACAACAATCTTTTTACAGCAACTGTATCAGCTGGATTCTACACTACGCATTTTCATTCTAGGTCAAATGGCTGCACCGCTACACGGACTTGTACCTAATACCAAAACGGCTGTGGGTACTCGCTTATTCCCGTGCACCGTTATATTCTATTTCGGTTGACAGTGAAAGTACTTCCCGAGTCAAAGGGAAGATGCAAAAAATAGAAACGGTTTGGAAACGTCCCTGGTAACCAGAGCCTCGCGCAGTTCGATGGGATCGGGTCCAGTCCTCCACTTTCCTAAACTGAGAGTCTGATGGCTGCCGCCAGATGGCGCCTGAAACCATCAAATTGATTCTATTTAATTATTTCACTACCACCTTGACCCTGCATTCTTGGGCATCCCGTTTCATTATTCAGGTACATTGACCTTTTAAAACAAGATCTCTGATTAAATATTTTTTGTTATTGATATACATTTATTTTTAACCGTCTGGTGCGGTGCCGAGTTACCTTGAATCTTCCAATACTTTTACGTGATCATCTACACCAGATGTTACGGTACCAAGATAGAAACCAGGAAGTTGGTTCAAAAAAGCGCGTCTTCTGCATCTGCTCGTTCTTCTCAAGGTTCTTCTCTTTGATAGCTTGAGGAGACTGACTTCCATAATGAAAGATGACAGAGAACGCTGCACAGGTATGTAGCTATAGGCTATAGCTATCTCATTAGTCAACCGATTTACTACCTTTGCAAGCTCGCAATGTTAATCACAATTATCCCAAAGTTTTTTATGATTTTGCCCGCTAAAATGTTCTTTCCCTGCCCACCGCAAACAAGCCAGCAGCACGTCATAGCTATGCCGCTAGTAATCTAGCAGGATGTCATACACTTTGTTTCTCCTCAGTTATTTGCCAGGTTGGAAGGCAGGAGGTGTCTCAAGGACATAGAACCGCGCATCTTTCCAGAGGATGGGGGACCAAACTATGGTAACATGATGCACACTTGATTTCCCCAAACTTAATCTATTGCCATTCCCACGTCCACATTTTTACTTGATGATAACACAGCAAAGAGACAGATGTTAGTTAGGCCTCATGTTAGCTTACCAAACAATCGGTAAGAAACAAGCAAAAAGAGACACACAATAATTGATTGCCCTCTTAAATCGATCCTTTCTGGCCTCCCTCATCCTTTCAGTCTCTCCTCACCACGTTTTGTCTCCTCCCCCATCCTCCTACATCCTCTCCCTTCACAGGTGACGTCGTGGAGCTCCATGGGACAGAGGGGACAGGGAAGACAGAGCTGCTGTACCACCTACTGGTCCGTTGCCTGCTCCCTGAGGACGCGGGCGGGCTGGGCGTAGAGGTGGTCTTCCTGGACACTGACCACCATTTTGACATGCTGCGTCTTGTCACCGTGCTGGAGCACCGCCTGGCTCAGACGATTGGGGCCGGGAGCACTGAGGAAGGTGAGCTAAGCTAGGCTGGGTCATGCTAAGCAAGGCACCACAATGCCAGGCCAGGATAGATTACACAATGTTAGATCTTTTTACCGGGTGTTCTTCGTACCCTATCCGACTTGTCTTCTTGTCTCCCTGCAGGTTGTGAGAGCTCTGGAGGTCAGGGTCAGGCTACTGCCACCTCTGATCCTGAGACAAGGGTGCGAGCGTGCCTGAGTCGTCTGTCTGTGGTGCACTGCTCCAGCTCTGCCCAGCTCCTCCTCACACTCCACTTCCTGGAGACGTCCATGTGCAGCCGCCCCAAGCTATCACTGCTCATCATTGACAGCATATCCGCCTTTTATTGGATGGACCGCAGTGGGGGTGGGGACAGCGTGGCCAAACAGGAAGTGACACTTAGGAAGTGCTCGGAGCTCCTGGCCAGGCTGTTGAGGGACTACCGCATCAGTGTGTTTGCATCCACACACGCCATCATGAGGAATTATGGGAATTGGAGTTCTGACAGGCTTGGCGAGTCCTCCGACGCGGCATCTTCTTTGCCTTCCTGGAGGAAGTGGAGCTCAGCACAAGCGTCTGATTACGATAGGCAGTACCTGTGCAAGCCGTGGCAGAGGCTGGTCACACACAGGCTGCTATTGGCCAGAGCAGAGACTGGGCTGGGCACTAGGGAACAACGACATGTGTTCTCAGCCACAAGCACCTCCTCCTGCTCCACCTCATACTCCTCCTCTAACAGACCAAGAGGTGTCAGGAATTTCTCCTTTGTGATAACGGATGGAGGCCTGAGTTTCATGTAGTCGAGAGAGGAGCTTTAACTGTTAAATAGAAAACACATGTTTACTCTTGTATCATCTTAGATGTTGATTTATGTTGGACATTTGAATCTTGTAACCCCTGTACATCATTAAAAAAAATGTTTAGCTTTTTTTTTTTTGCTGCTGCTGCTGCTGCTGCTGCTGTTTTTTCTGTTGTGCAAATATTATTAGATATGTTTTACAAAAAAAAAGTTTCAACTTTTTACTAACATTACATTACTAACAACTAAGTTTTAGTGTCCTCACCCTTAGCCCTCACTCCACATCTCAGCACCCCCCAACCCCCCATTCTGTGACTCCTGACACACTAGCCAGCCCCCTCCCTGCAGTGACAAGACCCGAAGACATAAACTACAAATTACACAGTAATTACCATGCCTGTGTCTCAGTGAGCTGAGCTGCGAGGGGCTGCATGGCTGGCTCTGACACAGACCAGCTGTACCCTGGATAATAGCAGGGCTCTCCACTCCTCCCTGTGGATCTCTGCATTGTTCTGGTACAAGCACAGTCTGACTAGCTAATTAAGATGAGGATAATGGGTTGCTATTAGAGTAGGTAAAGGTACCCTCCCATCTATGTTTCATCCTACATATCTCACTCCTTACCACTTTCATCCACTCGTCTATACCAGCTGTTCTTGCTTTGACTTCCTGGTTGATGTCATGTGACTTCTGTTCTTCCTGGAGGGGATTGTTGTAGACTACAGGATCGGCCCTGACTTGTGAATTCACTACAATGTATTTGACTTTGACTGCAGACCCTGAGCTCCTTCTCTATATTAGCGTAACATATTTTTTATACGGCCAACGCACAACACAAATACATCTACCTTTGTCAAAACTTGACATCTAATGACTAGGTTTTTCATTCATACACAGTTACCCAAAAAATTCAAGCTACTATTAACATATCCAAGGGGTTCACCTTCTTTTATGTGTCCATGCCCTTTGATACTGTAATATACTGTTGATTATAGATACACAGTTATACCATCAAATAAAAGTAGACATTATACATTAGACTGTATTTCAACCTAAAATTATTTTACGAAATGTGACTAAAGCAGAAAGAATGTCACAGAAGTAATGGTGTTTCTGTTCTGGTGAAAATAAGTGCATCGTGACGGGGGTTATATGTAAACGTAGAACACTACAACCCACTCCCACCAAACATGGTTGAGGGTGTTAAATTGTGACTGAATTCCAGAGACATGGTCTTTCTGAGACCAATACACTAGTGTGTGTTCACTGAAGACGCTAAAAGTTTCTATTGCAAAGGTCGTAGTGGAAACACATAGCTGGAATGTGCATTAGATAGCAAGAGAGAGGCGTGCAGTATGTGTGTGCGTGTTATAGAGAGAGTAAGATCTAAAGTGACAAAGTGTTGTGTGTGTGTGAGAGAGAGAATGTGTGGTAGCAATATATAATAAAAAGACACAAAGGAACATAGTTAATATGTGAGGAACAAAGAGAGAGAGAGAGAGAGAGAGAATGTGTGTAAGAGAGAGGTCCATTAGGTTGCATAATATTCAGAGGAGAGTATAGCAGAGAGGAGCAGTCTTTAACAAGGTGTAGCAGTGTTACCCTGAGCAGTAAGGATGGAGACTGCACTGCATTAGCAAGTCTAAATAAACCCCACATTGTCTCTGAAAAAGACCCCTTCGCTACATAAATTGGAGTAGGTTGGGAAGACAAAAAAGCATAATTTACATAAAGCTTTCATCTGTGATGGGTCGTATAATGTTAATGAAATCACAAGTGGACAGAAAAATGTATGTTTTTTGCAGTGTTACTCTGGACTCACACTGAGGTAGCCATAGGAGGCTCTTGACACCTGAAGAACTATCTGGGATATTTATGCAGAGTAGTGTTTGTACTCTAAATTTACTGCATTCATTTTATGTCTTTGTTTACCTAGTTGACACATTTATAAAGAAAAATTAGAAGGCACACACACACACACACACTCCTAAGTAGGAACCCAGGGGGAGGATGTGGGAGAGCCTGGTACATGAGTAAGGCTCTGTCCTGACAGACAGTGGAGCCTCTTCAAGCTCATACATCTCATTTCCCCCTGCACCTGGCCTGGCTGATAGGGACTTCCTCCATCCCCCACCCACTCCTCTCCTCCATTCCCCACCCCTCCTCCTCTTCTCTATTCCCCACCCCCTCCCATTTTCCTCCATCCCACACTCACTCCTCCTCTCCTCTATCCCCCACCCACAGCTCCTCTCCCCCCTATCTTCCACTGCCTCCATTCCTCTGCCTGCTCCTCTTCTCCATGTTCTCATCCACTCTCCCTCATCCCCCTGCTCCTCTCTAATCCACCTCCTTAACTCTCTTCCCATCCCCCGTTCTCTCTCCTCCCTCCTTTTACAATCAACTCAGGAACCACAGACACCTGTCAGTACTGAGTCCTTCCCAAACTTCAAAACCGGACACCAGGGAAGCCTTAAGTAGACATTGAACTGTTATGGTAGGCCATGTTGCCACCTGGGATGTACTGTCTGTGGTCACACAATATACTTAAATCTAAAGCAAATGTGGTTGGATGGATGTTGGTAACTGGAAGATTGTGGTGGTGACTGCAAGAAAATGAATGTGCTCAATAATGTTAACACTTAAAGGGATCATCTAGTAGGTCACTTGTTTGTCTCCGGTAATTAAAACTCCAGTGATATCATGGGTAAGTATTGTAAATAAAGGCATAGCACCCTGTATTTGTTAATGTAGACATTGTGCATTGCTCGTGTGTTTTATGTAAAATATTTAGTTATTTTTTGTATTCTTGTGTTTTGGATTGTTTATTCATGCTTCATATTGTCTACTTGTGGGCTTCATGTTGTCTACTAGGGGGTTTAACACACTCAGCCTACTAAATCAATTTAGCATATGCTGCAGTGGTTTTATCACATAGCATTTAATGCATTCTATAAGAGTGGATTACTGTAGAGTAGTGCAGAGTAGAGTAACAGTAGAATAGACACAAAAAGAAGTCTCGCCCTATTCACTATCCAAAATCCAGCTCCGTGTTTTGCTCGCGCTCGCCTGATGACAGCGAGGTCTCTGCCTCTAGAATGCTCCACGGTATCACTCCGCAGGGTCAGTGAGACTTTTTTCATAACGTGTATTAAGCAGCATATGCTGAAACACTGCACGTTTCATATATTTTAATTGATAGTTTATTGAATTTAATTCAGTATGCGTGTTTTATTACTGTTAGCCAGGGATGTATAATAACACGTCTAACTTAATGTGGAGTCGGACCTATTTCTTCGACAAACGTTGACAGCCAGTGCTTAGGTCGCTTCGAAACATGGCCACCATGATGGAGTAAACGCTTCAACTTTAATTTTCACATTTTTTGAAAAAAACTTAGTCATTTTCTGTATTTTCACTGGAATGTTTCTTAATGAAATACTGTATCGAACATACAACCCAAATGCAATCGTCAGGAAAAGTTCGTTGTTGGATTTAACATTGGTTTAAGTTGGCTGGAAGCTGGAAAGGAAAAAAAGAATTGCATCAATTCCGTAAGCGTTTTTCTATTCTCTCTTTCAATTAATTTACCGTTTTCTAAGAAATATATATATTTCCTTATAATGTAGCCGTTCTTAAATACATCCAGCGAACAATACAATATATCTAGCTTGGTTACATTGATCGGATATATTTCTGTGCGTGTTTATGTGCGTCTTCAACGTGCGAGCGGTTACATTTCCACCATAGCCGACTACGATACGATACCGTCTTATTATGATGATAAGTTACTTAATGGAGTAGTTTTGCAATATTAAATGTGCTTGGGAGGTTTACATAGGTACGAAAGGACGTTTCTTATAGAGCAAATAGGCGAATAGTGTACATACGGCTTTGAACTTTAATGTTTTTGTCTCATAGGTAGGCCTATAGTTTGTAGACGGTAATTTGCATTTTAGGGTCAAATGTGTGTTAAAACACAAAAACAACGATAGGGTACAAGGAGAAAGAAGGTTTTGTGCCCAAACCGCCATATCCTATATTTCCGTGTGGCCCCCAATGACAACAAGCCCGGCGACATCGACAAGTAGTCTTTCTCGTCTGTCAGGGGACCTATAATTGACAATCGCCAATTATGTGACTGCCATTAAACAGAATGTTTACCACGCTACCGTTTAAAGACAGTTTTGGAACAAAATATTATTAATCGGTGACTATTTAAAAAACTATTTTTTGTCACGCGATGAACACGGGTTGTTTCGTAGTTATTGTGGCAATAGAAAGTTTGCATGTTATCCGTAGGCTAAACATATTCTTTATCGATACATCGAAGTTGAATTACAACCCAGAAGTGAAACAAATGGGCAAATGGTGATCGTGAGTGACTTTGCTATCTTCTGATCTGGCTTGGAATGAGGTTTGCCAGGTCAAGAACCCTGCTGACTCAGTAGACCTTTGAGTTCTCCACTTTAACTAGTGTGAGTGACGGGATCGAACCTGCGGGAGCTCTGCGTGTCTCAATCCAAGGTTACCAATGCTAGCCAAAGCCCAGACATTAGATTTCACAGGCAGGACTTAACAGTTATAAAACTGATGTATAGCAGGTAAAAAACTATTACAAAATACAATGCTGCTAACTGTAATAGCATGGAGGTCGGTACAATCGGCCGTTTATTGAAGAGTTTCAGGTATGCACCCCTGGTGTGTTAATAGTAATAGCCTATAGGCTATTTAAGTCTTTATTGCAACTGAGAGAGAAATTAAAACATTACTTGGACTGGGGGAAACTATGGCACCATAGGCCTTGTGGAAAAGAGACGAGAAGATGTTGAAGAGAATAGGTTTTTCAGGACATTAGCTAAGAAAAATACAAAATAACAAAAAGTGCGGTCCTAGTGCGGTCAGTGAACGTGTTGCCTGGTGAACTATCCCAGTGATTACAAAGCTTTTAGGCCTACTACTTGTCTCTCTCTCCTACAACCAGACTCTCAACTAGGCTACTTCTCATGAACTGGACCGTCGGCCTGCTTTGATAGGCTGGAGGCAGTACTGTAGTGAAGCATACAGAGAATATTCACTTCAGTGTAGGGAGGCATTGAAAGTATACCCACTTCTTTGTTCATGGTTTGTGTGAATATTCACCACAGAAAAAGAGTAAATTTACTGCAAATTCAAGAAGAAGACACATTTTGTCAGTCTTCTCTACACCCAATAGATGTTGGGCTGGTACTAGGTACAGATTTGACAACCGTTGCTAGGATCAATGATCAACTGTCGCTAGGTAGACATTCAACCAATTTTTCTGATTGGACAGTCATCTGAGATGTAAGATATGACAGCAACTCCTAGTTCTATCAATCTCTTATGTATAGGTATTTCTATACTTAACATACTTTGCAGACACCAAATACTATGTGTAGAGTCCTTCTGTGGTTAAAGGGCTTCTATGTAGAACCATGTTGTTTGACTGTGTACCAGTATGAGTGGTGCTGGGCGTTGAGGCACGACTCGACACATACCGCCAATGGCGGACAACTTCCGTTTTTTTTTGTGCATGTGTGTTTGAAGGTGCTCGCAAGCATGTATGAGTGTGAAAGTGTGGTGTGTGTTTGTATGCGGCCTAATGTGTAGTATGAGCATGTGTGTGTGTAGATAAATGCAGCAGACTGCATTTCTGTGTGCATAGGTGTGAAAAAAAAAATATATGTGTGTGTGTGCGCTTGTAAAAGCCTTACCAGCGTGTTGTCTGTGTGTATGTATGCATCTCAAAAACACAGACACCATGCTGCTAAGTCTTTTCTACACAAGCACACGCAAGAGATGGCTTCTGCAGTGTTGTTAGATGTGTATGGAGACCATTGGAGAAAAAAAGAAAACTCATGGTTAAATCAACATTCAAATAAGCCCTGTTACAGACACACAGTGGGGAGGGGGGGGTGCGCTCCTCGTCCTCCTCTCTCTTCCTCCTCTCTCTTCCTCCTCTCTCCTACTCTCCCCTTCTTTTTCACCCTCTCCGCCCCAGCATGACTGTGCTGAACAAAATCGCTAAATTAATTGAAGCTGAGCTCGGCGGAGAGCGCTGGCATCACGCTGAGAGAGGAAACCTCCCTCAACACCACGCTGCTCACAGCTGCTCTCCCTCTCTCCAAAACACAACTATCTCCTCTCCTTTTCTCTCTCTCCTCTCCCCCCCCCCATTTCTATCCATGTATGTTGTCTGGGTAGGAAGGCATTTCTATGCTCAGACTGGAAGAGGTCCCTGGAACCTGGGAAACATTATACCTGTACTCCTGTTCTCCATATTTTCATCAGTGGTTACCGAATTCACTTAGTAGTGGGAGCTACTATGGTAGGCCGTGGATTTTTCGAAATGTTTTGATGGGTCATTTTTAATTTAATCTTTTTCTCCTTCCCCTTCTTTTTTTCCCTTCCTCTCCTCCTCTCTCTTTCTCTCTCACTTTCCTCTATCCTTCTTTCGACCTCCCTCCTAACTTCTCATCCCTTTCTACCTTTAATTTGCCCATCTCTCTCCCTTCCACCCCTCTTATACAATCTCTCCTTCCTGTCTCCTGGCCTCTCTTCCTTTCATCCCCTGTCATTTCCCTCCTTCCTCTACTCCCCCTAACCTCCTTTCTCTGTCATCCCTCCTCTGTCCTCCCTCTCTTTACTTTCTCTCATCCTCCCTGTCCTCTTCTCTTCCATCTCTAGAATGTCATCAGAGGACAGGAGTCGGGAGCCTCGTGACCTCCGTCGACCTCCGGCCCCGGCCAGCGGCGGGAGGCCTGGCCCCGCCCCCTCTGACAGGCGTCCGCGGGGACGGCCACGGAAAGATGCCTCCACCACCGTGGCTGCTGCACGGGCTGCCGCCGCCGCTGCACGAGCCCCCGTCACACGCGCCCCTGCCCCCACCCCCAAACCCCGCAAGAAGTGAGTAGTAACTATGTCTGTCTGTAGAAACTTCTCTCTTGCTGTCTGTCTGAACCTCTGTCCGTCCGTTTGTCTGTCTGTCTGTACCTTGGTCTGTCTTGGAGATGAACAGAAAGGACTACGTTTTTTCCGCAGGGCTGCTTGAAGTTGAAGTGTAACTTAGGGTTAGGGCCAAGCTTTTTTTGGTGTTCCCGCATTCCTACGGATATAAGTAATATGCATCTGATTAGCTGGTTAAAGATGGCACCTATTTTTTGCACCCATCCAGAACGCTTGGTTTTGCTTGAGCGTTGGGCTAGTCTAAATGGTATTATAAATAATATGTCAATAAACTCGTATTGATTTTATTGCCATTGTATCAATTCTATTCTGGGTTGATACCAAATGAATCAATTATCAAAGTATCTCAGTTCCTTTTTAATCGTGTTAGTCTGTGAGAGCAGCTGATGTTCTTCAACCTGGGTTATCATCCCATCTCACCATCCTGTAGGTCTGATAAATCAACTTATTAAGATGTATGAATTATTGAATCAGGCAGCGTTTTAATCTCTCTCCTCAAGACCTCCCTACAGATTTCTGTGGGAGAGGAAGGGTACTCCACTCTGTCTGACTGTTGAACCCAAGATAACCTCTGTGTGTGTGTTTCTGGTACTGAAAGAACTTGGCTTGAGTGAGAGTAAGACAAGACGCTATGCTGATTGCTACTTTGGCTTGTGGGAGAAAGTGGTAGACTGAAGGAGAGAGGTAGACTGATGAGAGGTAGACTGAAGGAGAGAGGTAGACTTACGGATAAAAAGGGAGAGAGGTAGACTGTTGGAGGAAGAGGGGGAAAGAGGTAGACTTAAGGAAAAAGAGGGAGAGGTAGACAGGGAGAAAGAGGGAGAGGTAGACAGGGATAAAGAGGGAGAGAGGTAGACTGTTGGAGGAAGAGAGGGAGAGAGGTAAACTGAGGGAGAGAGGTAGACTGAGGGTGACAGGTAGACTGAGGGTGACAGGTACACTGAGGGTGACAGGTAGACTGAGGGTGAGAGGTAGACTGAGGGTGAGAGGTAGACTGAGGGAGAGAGGTAGACTGAGGGAGAGAGGTAGACTGAGGGAGAGAGGTAGACTGAGGGAGAGAGGTAGACTGAGGAAGAGGGGTAGACTGAGGGAGAGAGTTAGACTGAGGAAGAGAGGTTGACTTAGGGAGAGAGAGGGAGAGGTATACAGGGAGAAAGAGGGAGAGAGGTAGACTGTTGGAGAAAGAGGGAGAAAAGGAGCTTGTGTGTGGAGGCTTTATATATGAGGCTAGGTGCGAGAAAGAGTGTGGGTGAGAGTGAGATACAGGGATGGAGCGAGGGGGTGTAGTGCAAGAGTGTGTGTGTGTGTGTGTGTGTGTGTGTGAGAGAGAGAGAGAGACACAGAGAGAGAGAGAGAGAGATAAACTGATCCCTAGACTCTCCAGGAGAATATGTCTGAGTGTCTAAGGGGGCTAGAGTAGAGGGAAGGATGGAGAGGGAAGGATGGAAAGAAGAGGAAAGGGGACAAGGGAGAAGGGAGGGCGATGAATGGAGAGGGGAGAAATTATATGAGCGCAGGGAGAGGAGAAGGAGGTACGGAGAGGAGAGGAGGAAAAGGGTGAGGAGAAAACATCCAATGAATGAGGTGTGTATGTTAGCAGATATTTCAGTTTTGTGGTCCTCAGTGCTCCTGGGGTGTCTGCAGGTGGAGGCTGGCTCACGGCCGTTTGGGTTTGCTGTGTTTGTGTAACAGCAGCAGGGGCTTGGAGTGGATTCTTGTGTGACTTGCGTAACACATACACACACACACACTTTTGGTATAGGCGAGGAAAACACTTTTTTGGTAAAGGCGAGGTCCTATATACACAAACAAACACTCTTAACTGTTTGTTCTGTCATTTCAGCTAAAACATTTGAACCTCTCCCTGTCGCAGTGTCACCCATGCACTACAAACCTGTCACCAGGATGATGTCTCAGCCAAGCCTGTTCTGAGACATGCATTGGTGCGTGTGTTTGGTAGTGTGTGTTTGTGTGTGTAGTTTGTGTTATGTTAGTGTGTGTAGTCTCCTCTGTTGATGGGGTTGAGGAATTAGTTTAGCTGAGGGATAAGGTACAGAACAACCAGTTTAGTCCTGAAAGGTAGATCTACATGGATCTTGTTTTCACCATATTTTTGGTGTGAAGGAGGGGACTGGAGAAGGGAGAGGAGTGGGGTGAAGCTAATTGCTTTGCTGCAACAGAACTCCGGAGAGGAAGTGGTTAAATTGCATGCTGGGAAACAGTGGGGCTGTGGGGAAGAAGGGGGTGTGTCTCCTCCCTGCCAACCAATCCAGGCCAGGATTTCCCTCCCTCCTCTGAAGCTGGGACTACTTTCAACAACAGTTCCCCCCCCTCCCTCCTTCCCTCTTCTCTCTCTCTTCCCCCTCTCTCGCTATCTCTCCCCCACCCTCCCTCCCTCTCTCTCTCTCCCCCTCCCTCTCTTCTCTCTCTCTCTCCGTCCCCCCTCTCTCTCCAATGCTTTCTCTTTGCCAATTCTCTTTCTCTCTCCTTCCTCTTTCTTTCTTGTCTCTTTCTCTCAATCTCTCTCTCACACTCAGATTGGTAGTAAAACTACTTGTAGTTGTGCTGCATGTGTCATGAGTCTGTATTGAGAGGAAGCAGAAAACAACAGTATCATTATTTATCCACACACATTTCTTTGTATTTGTAATTTTGTGTAACCTGTTTATGGAACATACCTGTTACAAAACCAGATTGTAGGTCTACGTATGGTGCAGTCTCACTACCCATATTAGAGTAGTTTGTTACGTGCTTACGAATCATGATCAGTAGGTGAGCTATCGCCGATATTATCTGTTCATGTAATCTACAGAAAGCCCTCGCAGCCCCCTAGTAGAAGAGGACAGCCTGGAAGTGGACAGTCTTGTTAAACAGAAGCTAAAATAGCTAGCTTCGCAAAACTTGCATAAGCCAGCTTTTAAGGACTAAAATACAAAGTTTAGTTTAAGTTGTATTTATACACTAATATGGGCACATTAATTACGAGAAACTTGATTCTCAAAGCACAAACAATGTAAAAGAATAGCTGGAGATCGCTAACAAATAGTAGTACTATTGTAGCTAGCTGAAGTTAGTGCTATCTAGTATCCTGCCCAGTTTGTCACTTCCTGACTGAGCGAGCAGAAAGTGCTTTGTTGTTGTACTCGCGCTGTTGTTGTCGACTTTGCGATTGATTGACGTCCTTTCACGTTTTCAGTTGTTCATACTCTCAAGTGGAGAGAAAACGGAAGACCATTCGTTTGGGTTCCTTGGAGCGCTCAGATCCGCAGTAGTAAAGTCGCAACTTCATGACATTTCATATAATTCTGAACCATCGGTAATGGTGAATGGAACGGCAAACGTTATCTGTAGAGGCAATTCATCGATAAATGATTAGCTCTAATCATGAACATCCCGAAGCTGAACTCTTCCTTTGCTTTGAGCAAGAAGTGTAATGTTCTAGTCAGTGAGCTTTGGAGCAACCTTGACCACTGGACCAAATGTTAGAGGTTGAATGCTTTGGTTAACTTTATTTTAAGAGAGAAAGCATAGCCTGCACTCCACAAATGTGGGTCACTGATGTAGGTTGACTTGTTAACAGGTTGCATCTAATGACTAATATTCGCCATAGCCTGGTCCTAACCAGACTTTCGTAGATTTCATTTGTACAGAGTCTGGGCTCGCTCTATTGACAAGTGTTAGCTTCCTTTAAGGCAGGTTCTCTGTTGAAGTTAAAAACTATTGGATCTGCCCAGAGCCACTCTGGATCTGCCATAACCAATCGCTAGCGTTCGCCTTTGCCAACTCCTTAACGACTAACGGAGCTAGCTGGAAAATTAAACAAACCCCGTGGGGATCAAAGATTGTTCTTGGTCCGGCTTTATCTTCTGGATATTCAGCAGTGTTGCCACAACGAACCGAATGGCTTTGCTTGAATCTTTCTTCGCTGCCATTACGGAACTGCAACACAAACTAGCGCACAACATCAACGTCATCGTTCTCAGCCACTCCCTTTGTTCGCTGATTGGACAGGTAGAAAGTTAACCGGAGACATCTGACTTATGTACCTCAAGCCCAGACGCAGTACAGAAGCAAAATCAAAATTGAGCGGAAGTACTTAAAAGGGCAGAGCCAGGCTATATTCGCCATGAATCACGTTAACATAGCCAGCATGTTGCGAGTTTGGGCTTGTTGCTAGCCATTAGCGCTTGCTAGCTTAAACGTCAGCCAGAGCAAAACCCAACCCAGGCTTGGTTACCCGATCCTTCAGCTCTCAGTCTGTATTGTCCTCACCTTGCGCCAGTCTCCTGATGCTGCTATAGTAAACTGTAGGAGCAAAGCTAGCTCACACTATAGCAAGGAGAATGGGTTTTGACTGGGATTGTTCCTCCAACTGCAACCAGATTATCCTCTCCTCGCTTTACTAGGCCCTGGTGTTTACTAGGCCCTGGCCCTGGTGTTTACCCCGGCCCTGTTCAGGGCTGATGGTAGTTGTGGTCAGCCTTCATCTCTCTCAGTCTGAGGGCGGGGGCGGGGGCGGGGGGGGGGGGGGGGGAGGGAGGTGTGAAAACTCCAGATTCTCTTTATTGTAAACTGAGAAAGACAGTGTCCGGTATTGGGTACTGTCCACGGTGTATAGTATCCAGGTGTGCTCTTTGTTCATGGCCACACAGTACACCCACCTCTAAACCACCACTAATGGAATAGCATTACTGTGTCAGCATATTTGGCATTGGAGTAAACCCATTTCTTCTGTCACCAGTACATCTGCGGCTGTCAGCAAAGTTGAATACACAGAGAAATGAGAGGTTTGTTTAGTTGTGGGGCTAAGTTTGTTTGTAAGGGTAGGCCCAGTTAGTTTAGCTAAAACACTAACCAGTTGGTAAGGTGTTTAGAGATTATGGGTGGTGGGGGGTTGGAGCAGAGGGGGTCACAGGGAGAGAGAGTTTAAAGAGAAGAGGGGGATGGTCTGGGTGAGGCTGAGAGTGGGGGAAGGTAGGAAAGGCTTGCTGTGAGTGCGTGTGCACGAGTGAGGGGGGTTCTGTACATTTTGCCTGACTTGCTTGCTCGGTGGTTTGTAGCAGGAAACCAGCATGGTCACCATGGTTACTTGCTGCTCAATTCCATCTGTGGGTGGAATGGAGCTCCCCATTGGTGGGTTTCTTGTCAATTACAGTCATTGTTGACATGATTGGTTAATACACAGAAGAGAGGGGAAGATAATTAATAAGTTGTATAGGGTACTTATACTCTTCTCTGAGGACACACACACACACACACACAGCAAGAGTGTTGTGCAAACACTCAGGCCATGCTCATATCTAAACAGCTTGCACCACAACACTCACCACGGAGACTGTAGAAAATGACTGTCAGACTTTCATGCATTGTTTTCAGCCAGATTCCTGACTGTGTTGCAAGACAGATTTTTTGCATCTTTAACTGACTGTGCTTGTGAGACAGATCTGTGAAATGGTTAACTGTGTGTGTGTGTGTGTGTGTGTGTGTGTGTGTGTGTGTATGCGCACGCGAGTGTGTAATGATCTTTGAGCCAGATAAATTACTTCCTCTCTCTCTGTTTTAGGGGGCGGAGCCGAGGGAGAGCCCAAGCTGAGAATGAGGAGAGCATGGAGGGATCAGAGAACAAACAGACAGGTAAACGCACACACACACACACACACACAGCGGTTGACCCTTTTGTCTCTGTTTGGGTCCGTTAGTTTTGCAGCTAACGCTCCTGTTGACATACAAACAACCATGTGGTTTGTGTAAATGTCACTGGCCACAAAAGCACACCAGAACCGTGTGTTATCGAAGACACTGAGAGGGTCAACAAGGAACTCAACTTGGTCTGCTATACACACTTAGGATTTACCCCATTCTAGCTCCCATTCATCCAGAGACCTATCCAAAGCATGGGTTTGGATTTAGTCCTCAGCCTGATCCTCCTGGAGCTCCCAGGCCACAGACCCTGCTTTCCTCCCCGTCCCTTCGTACTCCAGACTAAGGATCCAGCTAACAGTATTAGGATCACTTGCTGAATCTGGGAGTGAACTCTGTGTCACCCAATAGCAACCTAACCCTTTTAACCAGCCACACACACACAACACAAACACTTGCACTCAAAATTTCACACAAACACACACACACATACACAATTGTCCCCCTCCCCCCACCCCCTTGTTCTCCAGGGTGGCCCAGAGATCAAGTCCCCCACTGTCCCTCAGCAACTCAATCAGGACCACAAGACACGTGACGGCTTTCTCCACTCTCAAAAGCTGCTTGTGCAGATTAATGTCCTGCTTATTAATTACACTGCAGGGCCATCCTGCCTTTAACCCGGGATTTTCCGAGGCGGAGTGGTTTGAGAAAGAGAGAAAGAGCGAAAGAAAAAATGAAAGGGAGGGATTTTTTCCCCTTCTCTTTTATCAGGGCGGAGAGATAAATGGAACGTTTAAACTGGAGTCAGTGACAGTTGGAGCAGGCACCTCATGTGGCCCCTTTCTTTCTCTCTCACACACACACACACACACACACACACACACACACACACACACACACACACACACACACACACACACACACGTTGCTTGTACCCATACACTTTGTTCTTTTCCATGCCTAAAATCTGCAATGCAGGTCCCCTATTTTTTGCTCTGCAGCTAACAGAGCCTCCAAGCTCTGTGTCTCTCTTTGTAGCCTGTCTCTCTCTTTAGCTTTCGGTCTCTAGCCTGTCTCTCTCTCTTTAGCTTATCGGTCTCTAGCATATCTCTCTCTCTCTTCAGCCTGTCTCTTTAACCTTTAGACTCTCTCTCTCTAGCCTCTAGCCTGTCTCTCTAGCTTTCTAACCTTTAGCCTGTCTCTCTCCAGCTTCAAACCTGTCTCTCTCTCCAGCTTTGAACCTGTCTCTCTCATTCTAGCTTCTAGCCTGTGTGTCTCTCTCTAGCTTCCTTCTCTCTCTAGCTTCTAGCCTGTGTCTCTCTCTCCAACTTCTCTCTCATTCTAGCTTCTAGCCTGTCTCTCTCTCTAGCTTCTCTCTCTCTCTAGCTTCTAGCCTGTGTCTCTCTCTAGCTTTCAGCCTGCCTTTCTCTGTCTCACTGGAGGGTCTCTTGGGTGTAGACAGCATGTAACCACAGTAGAACATAGACTCCTTGCCTCACCAGCCCTTCAAGGTACTGGGATATGTACCATGCTTCATTTTAGTTTCTTTTTTTTTCAATTTAACTCCAGAAGGAATGTTGAGCAAAGAAAGCAACGTTGAGCCCCACCCCCCACCCCTTATAGTAGTTTAATGAGAGGCTGAGAATCACGTCCGGGTCAACGGTTCAAAACAACTAATTTCCTTCTTTTCAAGTGGAGCACTGGAGCGAGGGAACAGTGGATGAGTTATGAAAGTCTTATGAATATGTGAGTTGGGGTGTACCCCACTGCCAGCCCGTCCTTGGCACAGGAGGGTTGGGGGGAGGAAGAAAATGGAGACATAAAGATGGTATTAGAAACGTATGACCAGAAAAGGATGGGCAGGACCAGGGGTACACCACTGGTGTAGTCTCTCCTCTTTGATACATTAATACCGGTATATTTCAATACTGTTCATACCGCCACCCCTAGTGTGTGTTGTTTTATCTCCCTTCCCCCACCCTGGCGTAGATGAGGGTCCTGATCCAGAAGGATTTTTCTGTCATTGTAAAGGTTGAGGTAAAGGTCGCATCAACCCCTCACTGTGCCGTGTTGTCGTGACTCCTCAGGTGACGCTTCTGAGTTAAATATCTGAAACAAACTCACACAGCCTCTGTTTCCGATGTTGCTAGGTTTCCTTAAAGTGCCGACAGGTTTCTCAAATATCTGACCACTTAATCCAGGTGTATTTCAAAGTGCTGACAAAGTGTTGGAGCAGAACTCGGCACAGATAAGAAACAGAGAAGGATTACTTTTATTGTAAACTCTCAGGCCAGGACTTTTATTATAAAGTCTGAGGTTGTGTCTGTAGACTGACAACGAGGTTAGAAGGCAGATAATTTAGTTTATTAAGGAACGCTCTGCTGTGGGTTACTCTGGGCTAGTTATCTTTAACTGTCTCTTCATTCAGGAATCTAGATCATAATGACGAGTTACTGCTGGTATCTAAGGAACATTGTGTCTTCCTTTCTCCCTCTCTCTCTCTTCATCTATTCTCCCTTTCATCTCTTCCCTCATCCACAGGGGTTAAGGAGTCAGTCCTGCCTGTTGAAGAGGAGAGCAAAGTCACACCGCTCTCAGTCTCTAAAGACATCAGATCCAGTCCCAATCCTACTCCCAGTCCCTGTTCCAATCCTAGTCCCACACTCGACCCCAGCTCTGAACCAGTCCCAGACATCATCTTGGGTCCCGACCCAATCGATGTGAGACTTGACCCCAGCAATTCTGCTCCCAATTTAGATCTGAACCCCAACCCTAGCCCCAGGCTTATTCCTAGCCCTGGACATAGCCCCAGCCCCAGTCCAGTCTCTTGTCCCATCCCTATCCTGAGAGCAGACAGACTTATCCCTAGCCCTAACCCCAGTCCAAATTTCAGCCCCTGCCCCAGCCCCAGCCCATGCCCCAGCCCCTGTTCCAGGCTCATGTTCTGCCCCAGGGACGACGGCTCTCTCTCCCCCCTCTTCCAGCGCTCGGTATCAGAGGACTCTGCTGGCTCCTCAGCCTCGGCCATGGGGCACGCCAAAATACGGTAAGAGACATTCCTGAATGTGTGTGTGTATCGCTGTGTGACAGACAGAGAAATAGGTATAGATGTATAGAGATACATTGGGAGACAAACAAAGAGAGGAGAGAGAGATGTGTGAAGGAGGAGGAGGAAGAGTAAGGGGAGGAGTGGCTCTCCACACTAGACAGCCAGACAAGGACAGTGTGTGTGTGTGTGGGGGGGGGGGGGGGCAATGGGGGGTAGGAACACATACTAAGAGTATGTGTGGCTTAGAGGTGTGTGCGCTTGTGTTGTATGCATGCATGTGTGGCTTATCGCTGTGCTGTGTGTGGCTTAGTGCTGAGTGTCTGTGTGTGTGTGTGTCTGGGTTTACTCCATATACACGCAGCACTTTTTTTATGTGTGTGCGAGTTTGCTGTTTGTCTGCGCATGTGATCTCTGGGTGAGCGTGTGAGAGAAAGAGGAAGGAGAGGGAGAGTATTTTGCAGGCGAATGGTGGGGTGCAGGGGGGGAGGGGAGGATGTGTGTGCTTGCATGCTCCAGTGAGCTTCCTGGTTGTCGGAGTGGGGGAGGGAGGGTGGAAGCCTGTACTGGACGAGGGGGTAGGGGAGCAGGGGTGGGGGGGTGGGGGGCTGAAACAGGCAGGTAATGTAGGACGAGAGAGAATTGTGTGTGGGGGGAGGACATACAGTAAGCAGTACCAACAGTATGGGGGAGTGCTGGTTAACCACAATTCCACTCTTGACTCGATGACTCGAGAAATGTTGTTGAGGCTGTCAGCAGTTCTTCCTTTCTCTCCATGAATGTCTCTCTCTTATCTGTCAGTCACTCTACTCTGCCCTCTCCCTCCTCTTCTAACCTCTCTCTCTCTCTCTCTTTCCAGAGTGAAGTTGTGTGCCTTCTGTTACTGTGGTGAGGGCAGTGTCCTGGGCCAGGGGGAGCTCAAGGTGTTTGGCCCCACCCCCGGTTACGTGCCCCTCCACATCCGGAACCGTCGTGGAAGCTCGGAGAAGGACGACGATTACCATGACGACGACTACTACCAAGATGACAGGAGCCCTGGGCAACGGGGGCGGGGTTTCACAAAGTAAGGAATTGAGATGTGACTTTTTTATGGTGGTTTTGTGTGTGTGACTGTGTTTGTAATTACTATGCTTGCTGTTGGTTGGATGTTCCCAGTCATGTGACTGTGAAGGTCATTTTCTGTGGGACAGGACAGAAACCGTTGGAGAGGAGTGTGGAGGGACAGAAAACAGTACAGGCAATTGGTTGAAAGAAGAGGGAGGGAGAGGGAATGAAGAATAAATCATTGTAGAGAGTAGAGCAGTGGCGGTGGAGAGGGCAAGGGACATGGATAGAGGAGAGGAAGGAAAGTGAGAGAAGCTGAATTAGTCGATCTCAGTGATTGCTCGCTATTAGAGGGTGTCTTCCAAGCTGTGGGTTGGAGAGAGAAAGAGGGAGGGAGGAAGAGAGAGAGAGGCTGATGGTAGGTAGTAAGGCTCCGGGGAGGCATCGATCTGTCCAGCAGTATCTGTAGAAACGGTCTGTGGAAATGGAGGAAAAGAGAAAGAAAGATAAAGATTTTGGAGAGAAATAAAGTAGAAGATGAAATGGGAGAGGTATGAAGGGGAGATGGAAAAGATTGGTGAGTGGGAAAAGAGATGGGGATTGGGGATTGGCTAGATGGAGATAGATGGAGCGGTGGGGGAGAGGAAGAGGAATTGAGGAATAGAGAATTGCAGGTTTGAGGAGCGGGAAGACATGATGGGATGATGAGGGTTTAGATGGAAGCTGGTCGGGATGGGTGGGAGAAAATGAATGGAGAGAGGGAATGAAGGAGAGGGAAAGGCAAGCAGCAAGTCAGGACTAGGCTAATTTGGACTAGTGCCAGGTATTAGTGATGCCAACAGTAGGACCTCAGTGACCCCCGTGACCTTTGACCTTATGTCTGCTACACTGGACGCCATGCTGGGAGACGTCCAATTAGAGTTTAACTTTCTTCCCCTCTCTTTCTCTCTCTCTCTCTCTCTCTCTCTCTCTCTCTCTCTCTCTCTCTCTCTCTCTCTCTCTCTCTCTCTCTCTCTCTCTCCGTCCCTTTCTCTCTCTCTCTCTCTCTCTCTCTCTCTCTCTCTCTCTCTCTCTCTCTCTCTCGTCCCTCTCTCTCTCTCCGTCCCTCTCTCTCTCTCCGTCCCTCTCTCTCTCTCTCTCTCTCTCTCTCTCTCTCTCTCCGTCCCTCTCCCCATGCCTGCCTTTCTCTCCACCAATTTCGACCTCCTCTTTCTCTCTGACTGAGTTGTGACGTTGTTACAGAGTGGTGTCCAGGAGTGGGTAGGGTTGTGGTGGTGGTGACCTCTCTCTGGGTGCATAAAGGCTTGGCCTGGTAGAGAGCGTCCATGCAGGCCAGCCAGAGCGGCCCCTTCTCAGGCTCACCTCAGGCTGATGGTGTGGCTCTCGAGGGCTTTCTGCACGCTTCAAGGGTTCTTATGTATCCACAGAAATCACTGGGAACGTGATTACATGATAATTGTATGCTAAGGTGGAATTACTGAAGGAGTGATACTTGAACCAGCACAGTGGTTCTCTGAACAGCACACATGCACATAAACACATGCAGAGAAAGTTTGATTGCCCATAAACAGATGAACTCCTTTGCCTGTTGAGTTTTCAAACTGAATTAGAGTTCTTCCCTTAAAGGGCTCTATTGGACGCAGTAAGATGGGAAAGGGTGTGTGTGCGTGGGGGAGAGAAAGGCTGAGAACAGGGAGTGATGGTGAAAGAGGAGGGAGCTAAAGAGAAAGAGGAAAAAGGGGAGGGGGGGTGACCCAAATAAGGAAGAGCATGCTAATGAACTGAGGCGTTAGAATTTAATTTAGGTCAATTAATCTGTTGCCAAAATGGCCCCAATGTTGGGTTGTATGGGGGGAGCGAGCGATATGGAGGAGGGAAAGAGGAGAAAAAAGTGAATTGAAGAAGAGATGAATGACAGGGAAGATGGGGTGGAAGGGGGGAGCTATCTTGTAGGCTGGTTGGATAACTTCTTTGCTAGCAGATTAGCCGGCTGGTTGACTGCTCGGCTAGCTGGTCGGCTGGTTTGTTAGTAGACTGGTCTGGTGTGGTTGACTGGCTGTCTGGGGGCCTTGGACACAGCTCTACTGAAAGAACCACCTCACTGTTCACTAGCTTTGGAATTCTCTGTTCATACTGGTTTAGCCTTGACCCCTCTATCTATCTCTAACACACACACACACGCACGATACTCCTTCCTCCATATCACTCGACTCTGTGTTTCTCTCTCTCACGCATAACCACACACACCCTCACCCTCCTTGTCACTTTGCCCCACGTGATCTGGTGTTGACAGAGACCTCCCGTCAGATGACACCCTCCGGCCTATTGGCTCAGTTCCTAGTTTGCTCAGCTCTTAGCAGCCAATCAGATGCTTTGCCCTCAGGGGGCGGTGACGTAATGCTTTCACCCACTCAACTTCATGGCATTCAGCCAATGAGGGCGTGGCTCTGTCGTGTTGGAGCCCCGTGATTGGTCTGTCCGGGGTTGGAATGGCCCCAATTGTAGACAGGGGAGCTAGGAATGAAAACAATAACAAGGCGGCAATAAAAAAAGAAAAAAAAGTCTTAAGGTGGACCGTGGAAGTTAGAACTGTTAAGGTGGGCTGTGGTCTTTTTTGACAGCATGAGCAATGCACAATTTAAGGTGGAATGTGTCCGTTTCAGCAGAAAGGCAACAGTGTTTACGGTGGAATGTGGGTTAAGAGGCAGGAGTGTGTTGCTAGTTAAGGTGGACTGAGATTGCCCCAGTGACCTCTCGGTGTCGTAGTGTTGAAGGGAACAACAGGATGATTCAACACAGCAGAGACTGGAGCAAGTGAGGACAGCAGAGTCTGTCCTTGAGAAGGAGTGATGTTTGTGTGGGTTAAATGTTTAAATGTGCTTATGGGATGTGTTTATCAGTCTGCATGTAAGTGAGAATCTCTCTCTCTCTTTTTCTCTCTCTCTCTCTTTCTCTCTCTCTCTCTCTCTCTCTCTCTCTCTCTCTCTCTCTCTCTCTCTCTCTCTCTGTATGAAGTCAGTCTCTCTCTCTCTCTCTCTCTCTCTCTCTCTCTCTCTCTCTCTCTCTCTCTCTCTCTGTATGAAGTCAGTCTATGTGTGGGTAACACCACTAATTGCGGTCTCAGTAAGGTTATGTCACAGAGCACTGACAGACTGAGAGTAACTCCCCCGCTCTCACCTCCAGGGTCAGTTCTCCAGACAGTGGTCTCCACTCCTCCTCTGCCCCCGGCAGCACTGACCCCTCAGGGGAGGAGCCAGGCGGGTACCGTCTGGGACGAGCTGGGGCAGATTGGCCTGCCCCACGACATCAACGTCCAGTCCCTGTTCGACCCCACAGGTAGGAGGCGCTGGAGAGCTGGGAGAAGGGAGTAGCTGTTTTGAGTAGATTAATGAGTAAACTACCATGCCATCCAACTCTAACTACTGTGTGTTTGTGTGTCCATCCATCACCCCCTCCAGGTCAGTGCTGCGCCCACCTGCAGTGTGCTGCATGGTCCGAGGGGGTGTGTCGGGGCGAGGGCCAGTCGCTGCTCTACGTGGACAAAGCCATAGACTCGGGAAGCACAGAGGTGAGTGATGTCATGATGATGTCATCATGATGATGCAGCTGGGGCATGGATGTCATCTTCTGCAAGGCATAGTACAGTACAAGCTAAGTTTTGCAGTATGAATGTAGTACTGTAGGATGATGGATGGATGGAGGGATGAAGAGATGTGGGTGGGTGGGGGGGGGTGGATGGATGGATTGATAGGGAATGAGGGGAAGGTCCAGTTCAGCAGGTCCCTAGGTCTTCTGGACAGATTTACTCATTAGGAGGTTGGGAGGTCTGTGTGTGCGGTAATGGCTGCCATGGTAATCTTTCCTGTGGAGTTTTCTAATTAGCACAAGCGGTGCATGGCAGAGAACGGAGAGAGAGAGAGACAGAGAGAGAGAGAAACAGAGAGAGAGAGAGAGAGAGACAGAGAGAGAGACAGAGAGAGAGACAGAGAGAGAGACAGAGAGAGAGACAGAGAGAGAGACAGAGGAGCAGTAGAAGAAGCAGAGATGGAGAGAGAGCAAGACTGAGGGAGAGGAGAACACATTAGTGGTAAATCTCTCTCCTCTCCAGGATGTTGCAAGGTTGAACTGAGACGTAGCCTGTGTTAGCAGGAGAGAGCTGGCCTGTGAGTGGCAGCACCTCTCTCCCTCCACTCTGACATGCTCCATTTAGAATGAAGCCATCAAGCCTCTTTGTAGTGTGAAGAGCGGGTGAAGTGTGTGTGTTTCTATTCCCCTGAGCCCTTTCATGGGGGGTGGGATCATGGCCTGGCTCTCCAGCATTAGGACTAACCTGTGCGTGTGTGTGTGTGTGTGCAAGCTCATACACCTGCCTGTGTGTTTGCATCTTTGTCTTTGTTTGTGTCAGTCCACGCACCGGTAAAGAGTGTTTGAATGGCCGTACCTATGTGTGTGTGTGCGAGTGTGTGTGTGTGTGTGTGTCTGGCTGTATGCTTATGTGTGTGTGTGTGTGTATGTGTGTCTGCCTGATGGAAACAGTCCAGTTAGCACATTTTTTCCCTCTGTGCCCCTGTGGATTAAGAGGGAGACCCTGTGGATGGGGGCTGTGTGTTAGCTGTTTATTCCAGTCTTCAGGGATTAACCCAGAGGAAGGGGGGCCACAGCATGGTGAAGGGGTCAGTGAACCCCTCATCAATGCCCCAGGGCCCATGTAGCTGTGCGCTGGAGACACGATGCTGCCAAACCCTCCAGGTGTTGTAGAAACATCTGCAGTAAGTTGTCAGCCCTATAGATCTCCTGAAGGAGCTCGAGCTATCAGGAGGTGAACTGCCTCTGCAGACCACAGTGTCCATGGACTGTGTTGTTGGCTATGTGGTGCTCCAGGTGAGGAGAGGGTTGAACCTGGCTCCGGGGAGCCCAACAGGATCTGTACCGGCCCTGTTGGGTCAGCAGTAGTGTGGATCCAGAGCAGTGTGCCTGCATCCCCAGACAAAAGCTGCTGTTTCCTGGTGTCCGAGCATGCCGTGTGGCAGTAGGAGTGGGAGCATTAAGGACTTTCTCCCTGGTGTTAACAGGTATTTACTGGTAACTGAAAGTGGGCCTCTGGCCAGGGAGAGGGGGTGGGGGAGGGAGGGGTCCGAAAAATTCTGATTTAAGCCATTTTTACTTCAAGGCTGTATTGCCCCCCACCCCCCCCCCCCCCCCCCCTCCCTCATTCCCCCGCCTCCTCTCTGTCTCCTCCCCCTCTCTGTGTTCATTACTCACACCCCAACTCACTCTCTGGACGCTGTTTAAATGCCAGTCTATATTCAGAGGCTAGCTGCTGCTAACTACAGTGACTACCCACCACAACACTTGATTTATCCAGCCTTTCTCTTCCTCCTTCCCTCTCTTTCTCTCCTCTGCTCTCCTCTCTTTTTCTCATGTTTCTGCAGTTGCAATTTATTTAGCTGTGTCGGAGGTCAGTTTCAATTTGAAAAAAAGGGTACAGGTCCTTGAAGTCGTTTTGTTATTTATCAGCCAAGGACAGAGAAAATGAGGTGTGTGAGTCCCAGCTGCTGGAAGCTGTTGGTAACCCCTGATAACTCACAAACTCTCAGGAACAAAAGAGACGGTCTGAGCCTTCAGTAAATGCCAAAAGTAAATCCAGGATTACTACTTAGTTGGCCCAGTGTTCCAGTTTGACCGTTTTTTTTTCAGTGTAGCTCAAACGAGTAGTGGTTCTCGAGTAGTGGTTCTCAGACCCAACTGTCTCACCCATGGTCCATAGCAGATCTGAAACGTTGTCTCCTCCTGTCTGGCCCTCAGTTCTGTGCGTACTGTAAGCGCCTTGGAGCCTCGGTCAAGTGCTGCGAGGGCAGCTGCTGCCGGTTCTACCACTTCCCGTGTGCGGCGGCGGCAGGAGCTTTCCAGGACATGACGCTGCGCTCGCTCCTCTGCCCCGACCACCTGCAGCTCACCACGCACCCGTGTGAGTAGACTCCCCCCTCCCCTGCCAGGCTCATCACCCTCATCCTCAATAGCTGCAGTTGACATACTGTTAATGGTTTCCTCCTCTGCATATGGTGAAAAGGAAGCTCACTCTCCTTCTCTCTCCCTCTCCCTCTCCCTCTCCCTCTCCCCCTCTCCCTCTCCCTCTCCCTCTCCCTCTCCCTCTCCCTCTCCCTCTCCCTCTCCCTCTCCCTCTCCCTCTCCCTCTCCCTCTCCCTCTCCCTCTCCCTCTCCCTCTCCCTCTCTCTCTCCCTCTGCAGTCCAGTCCACCGTGGTGTGTGAGGTGTGCTCCAGCCCCAGCGACCTGCAGGACCTCCTGCTGTGCTCCAGCTGTGGCCGCCACTACCACGGCTCCTGTCTGGAGATGGGCACCACGCCTCTCAGGAGGGCAGGCTGGCAGTGCCCGCCCTGCAAGGTCTGCCTCACCTGCAGGTGAGCAACTGAGCGAGACATCCGCTTTCAAAAGAAGAAGAAAGCGGTTTCATTTATTCGTTTTGTTCATTTATCTATTTGATTCAATGCTCATCTGACTCTCAATCCATCCATGCTTTCATCCCTCCATCACTCCATATGCCCCGCTTACCTGCTGTAGAAGTTCTGTCGTTTTTGAGCAGAGATGTTAAAGCTTGAAAGATGAAGAACTGTTTACTGAAACATGAGTTCAGTGGAAATATGAGGGAGTTTATTATAGTGTGTGCATACAATGTTTGATTGCCTTCGAGACCACAAACACACATGCAAACAGACACTCACACACACATCGCTATCCATTTGAATGTGTGCAGTTTTCTGTGTGAAAGTGTGTGTGTGCGAGTACGCTACTCGGGTTTGTGGGGAGTGTAGAATTGAATATCAGATGAAGATCTTTTGATGACTAAACCTACAAAGAGTTTGTTACTAGTGTGTCCTTAATGGGAGTAAGTGAAAAACAAGCTAGCCTAGACTGATCCAGCCCTGGACAAATTAACCAGGAACATTCATCACACCAGGGCAAACTTTATTAGACTTTGAAGTAAAAAAAAAAAAAAAAAAAAAAAAGTACAGATTTATCAAATGTGATGAAGCTTGGTTTTCAGCACTCCTCTCTCCTCTCTCTCTCTCTCTCTCTCTTTGTTCCCTTAGTCTTAGAGGAGCTGAGGAGGGAAAATATATCAAACACACAGAGCAGTTTGATTCCAACCGATGGGAGTTAGGGGAATTTAAAATCGCGGGCCTGGGTTAAATGAGAAGGGGGGAGACACTTGGGAGTGTGTGTGTGTATTTGTGTATGTGGGAGTGTGTGTGTGTGTGTGTGTATTCGTGTAGGTAAGCATGTGTGTAGGTCTATTTCTCACAGCTGTAAATCTCTAATGTTGTTCTCATTCACTTTGGATTTGCATCAGCTGAAATGCAGGCCATAAATCAGTATAGACATGCATACTCACACACAGCAGAATGATTTAATGCATACCAAAATTTAAAAAGCCTTAGAAAATTCTTAGATGCACTGTCATTGGTGCATGCACCTGCAGTATCAGGATGTTGGCACAGACTGGAGATCACCAGGAGAGTAATGATGAAATGTTGTGCTAAACCACTTTGTGTGTGTGTGTGTGTGTGTGTGTGTGCAGGACCCGTGGTGACGACAGCCAGATGTTGGTGTGTGAAGTCTGTGATAAAGGTTACCACACCTACTGTCTGCAGCCTGTCATGGAACATACACCCACCAACAGGTGGAGGTGTAAGGTGAGGCACACACACATTATTAGGGGAAATCGGGAGGGAGGGGAAAGAAATAGACATGGTCAGAGAAAGAGAAAGGGATACTTAGTCCTGTATTGTCAAGTAGAATGAGCCAAACAGCCTCTAAGCAAGTGCTTCCAGATAACACTGTATCTGTAATTACATCTCCTTGTCCCTTGCCTGCTTAGTCACTCTTTTTAAACACTGTTTGTCTCTCTCTGTCTGGTCTTTGAAGGAATTTCAAGTGTTTTATTGGCACTTGACAAGATATTTCAAATATTGCCAAAATACGCACAGAGGCAGACATGAATCTATATATTTTTACTTTTTCTAAATGCATATATACATAAACATCCCTCTCTGGTTCCATATACTGTATCTCTCTCTATCTCTATCCCCCCCTCTTTCTCTCATTTCCTCTCTCCCCTCCTCTCTCTTTTTCTCATCTTTGTTCCTAGTCCCCTAAGAGTCTTTGGGTTTAGAGCCATTTTGTTGCTCCTTTTAGTGAGAAGGAGGAGTGGAGCGATGCACGCACACACTTGCATGCTCACACGAACACATGTGCACACACACACACACACATACATACATGTTCTTAAAAGAAGCTCCCTTCCATCCTATTCCAGACAGGCAGACTTTCCCTGGCTAGCCAGTTTGTGTCGTGAGGATGCCCCAGTACAGCAAGCTAACCCACTGGCTGGCTGGCAGACCCAGATAGGGTTCCGTCTGTCTGTGTGTGTGTGTGTGTGTGTGTGAGCATGATACCTCGGACGGGTGTCGATTTTCACTGCTGTAGCTTAGAGTGTTGGCTGCTCTAGTTGGGGAGATAGATTGTGTGTGTGTGTGTGGGTGCATGCATTTCAGTTTGTTTTCTATCCTTTTCTTACCAATGTCTTGACCCCTTCCCAGAACTGTCGGGTGTGCAGCCAATGCAGTGTAAGGGCGTCCGGTCAGTGGGCCAATCACCCATCGCTGTGTGAGGTGTGTCGGCCTGCCCTGCCCTGCCCCTTCTGTGGCCGTGCCCCAGACCCCAACAAGCCTCACGACTATTTCACCTGCAACACCTGCAAGAGGTACAAACACACACGAAACACATTCAGCTTCCTCACCTATTGCTTCCGCATGAGCCACAATAAACACATAATTTTTTTCTCTCTCTCTTATTTTCCTAGATGGGTGCATACAGAGTGTGTGAACCAGGGAGGGGGGGAGGGAGCTGACCCCCCCTTTCAAAATAACTTTGAATGCAGTCTTTGTAAACCGTTGGATCTGGAGACGGACATGGAGATTAGCCAATCACACACCAGCCCTAGTCATATCAGCCTATCCCTGCCTAGCCCCTTCCAAACACAGACATGTTCCAATCATGCTAGCCCAACACATACTAGCCCAGCACACGTTGGCTCTACCACTGTTAGCCTAATCAATGTTAGCCCAACTCATGAGAGGCCTATGCATGCTAGCCCCATGCATGTCCCTGTCGTTGCAAGCCCAGTTCATGCCAGCCCCAGCCATGCTAGTCAAATTAGCTCCATACCTCCAAGCCCTTGCCCAGCCCAGACAGAAACTAACCCCATGTGCACTCAGGATAGCCCCATGGAGTCTAGCCCTATACATTCTAGTCCACCTCACGCAAGTCCATCTCATTCTAGCCGCGCTCATTTAAACCCTACATCACCTTCATGTCCTTCCCAGGCACCGTCTAGCCCAATGTGCACTCAAGCTAGCCCAACAGATGCTAGCCCAACTGATTCTATGCCAACAGATGCTAGCATAAAAGATGCTAACTCAACCGATGTTAGTGCAGCAGGTGCTAGCCCAACACATGTTAGCAGTCCTCATGTTAGCCCAACACATGCTAGCCCACCTCGTGTTGGCCACAATCAGCTGAGCCTTAACTGTGCTAGCCATAGCCATGATGGCCTCATTCATGCTAGTCAAACTAATGCAAGTGCTAGCCCTAGTCATATGAGCCCCGTCCACATCTGCCCAAGTCCAGACCAGATGTATCCTAGCGTCATGGAGGACAGACCCATCACACCTTCCCCTCTCCAGACACAATCTAGAACCTCCTACACCATGTCCAGTCCTTCCCAGGACACACAGGACAGCCCTGTAAACACAAACTCCACCATGTATATGCAGTCCAGCCCCAAACAGGATAGCCCTACACACTTAAGTCCCAGGCCACCTAGCGCTAGTCCACTAAGCCCCAGTCCACTTAGCCTCTTACCCAACCAGACACAGGCAAGCACAGACATACAAACCGAGTATAGTCCAACCTCACCCTGCCCTGCATCACCAAGCTCCAGTCCACCTAGCCCCAGCTCTGCTCAGGCCCAGACGAGCCCCGCTTTGACTTATAATAGTCCTGTTGTTAGCCCATTCTCCACACCAGCAAGCCCAGCCCCACCCACCTCAACCCCTGTAAGCCCAGCCCATCTCCAGCCCACCTCAACCCCACCAAGCCCTGCCCAAGTCAAACCCACCTCATCCCCAGCAAGCCCTGCCCAGCTCCTACCCACCTCAACCCCAGCAAGCCCTGCCCAGCTCCTACCCACCTCAACCCCAGCAAGCCCTGCCCATCTCCAACCCACCTCAACCCCAGCAAGCCCTGCCCAGCTCCAACCCACCTCAACCCCAGCAAGCCCTGCCCATCTCCAACCCACCTCAACCCCAGCAAGCCCTGCCCATCTCCAGCCCACCTCAACCCCAGCAAGCCCTGGCCAGCTCCAACCCACCTCAACCCCAGCAAGCCCTGGCCAGCTCCAACCCACCTCAACCCCAGCAAGCCCTGCCCAGCTCCAACCCACCTCAACCCCAGCAAGCCCTGCCCATCTCCAGCCCACCTCAACCCCAGCAAGCCCTGGCCAGCTCCAACCCACCTCAACCCCAGCAAGCCCTGCCCAGCTCCAACCCACCTCAACCCCAGCAAGCCCTGCCCAGCTCCAACCCACCTCAACCCCAGCAAGCCCTACCCATCTCCAGGCCACCTCAACCCCAGCAAGCCCTGGCCAGCTCCAACCCACCTCAACCCCAGCAAGCCCTACCTATCTCCAGCCCACCTCAACCCCCGCAAGCCCTGGCCAGCTCCAACCCACCTCAACCCCAGCAAGCCCTGTCCATGAAGCCACTGATCCAGAGCCAGAACCAACAATGGGTGAGTGATACATACTCCTTATATTGGTGTGCTGCATTACTTTGTCATATTGTTTGTATGTGTGTGCGCGCACATATGCATTTCTGGCTGTTTGTTTGTGTGTGTGTACGGCCCTGTAAGCCTGCAGATCTCAGCTGTAGTATGTTTCCATAGTTCCCAGAGAGGGGAAAAGAGCATCAATTACTGGCTGCGCTGTGCTCATAGTAGCCAGTGGTGACCAATCAGAAACAACCCTGCAAGCTAGCCAGTTGTATTTTCCAGGAAGACCTTATTACTGGGCCTAATGAAAATGGACACTCCTAGCTGCCTGGCAGACTGGAGGAGGAGGGAGAGACAGAGTGGGGTGGGAGTTGTAGGAGGGAATAAGGGTGGACAGGCAGGGGGAAGGAGAGGAAGGGGTGGGAAGGGGTAGAGGCAGGCAGACCGTCAGGTTTGGAAGCTAGCAGGTAGGCAGAATGAGCGAGAGATGGAGGAAAGAAGGGAGAGAGACAGGCAGACAGTCAGAATTGAATGGAGGCATGCAGGCAGGGAGAGAGGGAGGTAGGCATGTGGATGGGCGGAAGAGGAGGATGAAGGGGTGAGGAGGATAGGTGTGTATTCATAGCATCTAGGCATAGAAAAGTAAGGAAATAAATATAAGGCTATCTCTCTATATATAGTGTGTATGCTTCAGTTCTCTCCCTCCCCTTGTCTCATATGGTCTTTCTCTCCCAACAATTTCACTCTCCCTCGCTTCTCTCTCGCCCCACTCTCTCTCTGTCGCGCCATGCTGTAGTGCATTTCTTTTTTTCCTCGTTCCTTTCCCCCACCTCCTTCATCTCGTCCCTCCCTGTCTCCACTCCCTGTTCTATTTGGGTGCAACCAGGAGTGATGGGGAGAGGGAGAGGTGAAAGAGGGATGGAGAGTGAGGTGAAAGTGTGATGGAGAGAGAGATGATGGAGAGAGGGGAAGGAGTGATGGAGAGAGAGAGAGAGAGGTGAAGTTGTCTCGTTGTGGATGTAGACTGACAGCCCCACTCAGGGGTGTTACCGAGGCGACGAGGGGGGAGGTAGTGGAGGAGGAAGAGGGGACGGGTGGGTGGGGAATAAAAAGGAAGCAAATAGTATCAGCAGAGCGAGAGACTGAGAGGCAGGGGGAAAAGGAGAAAGAATCTGTCTGTACTTGGCATGTTTTTGACTGAGTAAGATTCAGAGAGGGCAAAGTTACAGACCTATTGCTGCAGAGAGGGCTTAGCACCATTCAGTGTTGCTGGAGTGATGGAGGGAGGGGAGGAGAGGGGGATAGAAGGAGGGTGTGTTGGCCTGGCAGTTTTCTGTCCCTCCTGCTCCAGCCTCCGCTCTGGGAGGGAGAGAAGGGTGGGGGATGCATGGGGGCTGGGGTGGAGGGGGGGGGGGGTGGGGGTGGGGGGAGGGAGCAGGGTAGAATACTCGGGAGACAGTGCCGGTGAGTTAAAAATAGCTCCCAGGTCTCAGCCAATGGGAGCTCTTACTGGCCTCCCCATCTGAAAAACGATAGGCACATGGTCGCCGTGGCAGCAGGAGGCTGGGTTGGAACAGCGCTGTTTTCTGCCCCTGCAGAGTACAGATACATCCTTCACTTTCTCTCCTCCTCTGTGTTCCTCCCTTCCCTCCCTAGAACTTTGTCACTCTTTACTCTCCCACACACACACTATTTATTTCTCTCTCTCTCTCTCTCTCTCTCTCTCTCTCTCTCTCTCTCTCTCTCTCTCTCTCTCTCTCTCTCTCTCTCGCGCGCGTTCTCTCTCTCTCTCTTTCGCGTTCTCTCCCTCGCGTTCTCTCCTTCCTTTTCCTTCTCTCCGTGTTATATTGTAAGTCTGGCACTCAGCCCTGATCTGCCGTGTGTGTGTGTGGGCATCCTTCCTCCCCACACTATCCCTTGAGTATTAACTTACTGCTGGCACGTCCGTTTCATCTTCCCACTGCTCAGATTGAGTGATTAGTCAGACGCTGGCTGTGCAGTTGACACTGTGTGATTAGCATTGATGCTAACTTCTGGACCCTGATCCATCAACTGCGTTAGCATTGATGCTAACTTACGGACCCTGCTCCATCAAATGTGTTAGCATTGATGCTAACTTCTGGATGCTGCTCCACCAGCTGTTTGTTAGCATTGATGCTAACTTTTGGACCCTGCTGCATCAAATGTGTTAGTCCCTGATGGACACTAAATTCACTGTTCACCTACTGGCCACGTCTTTTCTGCCAAGAAGTGTGGGAATAGGTTTGGCTGGCAGGGGATTTGGCTTGGTCAGGATAGTGAGTATGTGAATGATCATGACTCAGCAGGATAATTAGATGTCAGATGCTGGGTTCGAGGGTCTGTAGTTGGTTCAGGGTAGCTCTGAAAGAAAAAGCTCAGTAGTTATGTAGCCCTGTGAATTTGGCTCACTCCATTCTGGGCCAGAATGTTGTTTTGTTCCATCCTGGAAACCTTCGCCACGGCGATTTAACGAGAACAAGGGGGCCCGGTTGTCATGGAGACGTATCCCTACGCGGGCTTTACGGCACGGCCTGCAATTTTTTCGACTCAAAGAAAAGAGGGATGATGGGAGAGGAAGAGAAGAGGGGAGTCAGCAGGAGGAGGAGAGGAGAGGGATGACTGGAGAGAAGGATGAAAAATGTTGGAAGTACAGTAGAATGTCTGTTAAAAAGGGTTGGAAAAGAGACAATGGAATGATGTTAGTAGTGGTGGTAACTGCCTTTCCCCATCCAGACCCATTTATTGAAGTGTGAAGGGGATGAATGGAGAGAGCGGAGAGATAGATGGATCACAAATAGGTGGAGGAAGAGGAGGGGGGACTGACTGGAGGCCTAGAACCGGAAGAGTGGGAGGTGGATGATGACAAGGACGAAAAGGAGGAATGGATAGAGGGGAAAAAGGGAGGGGGAGAGATAAGGACCTTGAAGACATGTTCTCATTAGTGTGGCATCAGAGCCTAATTAAGTGGGTGTGTGAACTGCTGTGATTGAATGACACCGACTGTTGTCTGTTGGGTTGAGAATAGAGACTCACATCGATACTACAGGAACGCCAACATGGTCCACTAAATTTCTTCATCCCACAAGACATATTAGTAGTCAAAATTATTCGCTGAAATTTCTGGATTTAAAAAGAAAAATAATATTTGCATAAATGCTAAATCAACCATGGACACAGCTGCAGTGGAGACATGTTTTTTTTCTCCACTTTCTTTTACTTAGTTTTTTACTTGGTAATTAGAAACTTCTTCAGATTGAGGTCGAAAGGAGTAACACCTTCAGTAACTGAGGTTTATTTAATCTCAGTGTTTGTCTCACTGCCAGGTGTCTGATGCCACTCTGCTGTACTGAATACCTGTGATGAAGTTCGTAATTAATCTGCAGTGTCTGTGCCAAACTTATCTTTTTGATAAATCTGTCTCTTTGCCAAACTTGTCTCTGCCTGTGTCCCTACCCACCTCCTCTGGCCAAAGCTGCCCTGTTATTGGATGGAGAAAGCTAACAGCCTATAACCGTGACTGACACATCTCTCCGTCCCCCTCTTTTCCCTCTCTGTTGCTCTCTTTTGGGCCATTTGTCTCTTTATCTCAATTCCTAGATGTATTCATGGCTGTTGTGGAGCCAGAGAGGGAGGAAGAGATGGACGAGGAAGAGGAGGATGAGGTGGTGAATCATAAGGAGGTGCAGCTAGAAGTGGAGGAAAAGGAGCAGAACGACCTGCAACTACAGGAAGAGGAGGAAGAGATGGAGGTACAACTGGAGGAGGACATTCTGCAGCAAAATGAGGTGGTGGATCTAATCGAGAAGGTGCAACACATGGAGGTGCAGGAGCCGAAGTGGGATGAGGAGAAGGTAGAGGAGCACCAGGATCTGTTGCTGCAGCCGTTTCAGAGGGAGGAGCTACAGCAGAGGGAGGAGCTACAGCAGAGGGAGGAGCTACAGCGTGAGGAGGAGCTACAGCAGAGGGAGGAGCTACAGCAGAGGGAGAAGCGACAGCGTGAGGAGGAGCTACAGCAGAGGGAGGAGCTACAGCAGAGGGAGGAGCGACAGCGTGAGGAGGAGCTAAAGCAGAGGGAGGCGCTACAGCTTGAGGAGGAGCTACAGCTTGAGGAGGAGCTACAGCAGGAGGAGGAGCTACATCATGAGGAGGAGCTACAGCAGGAGGAGGAGCTACTGCAGAGGGAGGAGCTACAGCAGAATGAGGGCCTAAAGCCAGAGGAGGAGTTGCTGGAGGAGGGGCTAAAGTTGGAGGAGGGGCTAAAGCAGAATGAGGAGTTACATGAGGAGGAGCTAAAGCAGAATGAGGAGTTACAGGAGAAGGAGCTAAAGCAGAATGAGGAGTTACAGGAGGAGGAGCTAAAGCAGAAGGAGGAGTTACAGGAGGAGGAGCTAAAGCAGGAGGAGGAGTTACAGGGGCAGAAGGAGGAGCTGCAAGAGGATCTGCGTTTGGTCGAGGAGGATCAACAACATGAAGTGCAGCAGCTTGAGAAGGAAGAGGAACAGAACGAGGAGGAGGAGCAGATGGAGGAGCAGGAGGAGGAGATGTCTCAGGAGGCAGATGCTACTGTCAGCCTTCAACAGAAGGAGGAGGAGCAGGAGGAGGAGGAGATGTCTCAGGAGGCAGATGCTACTGCCAGCCTTCAACAGAAGGAGGAGGAGCAGGAGGAGGAGGAGATGTCTCAGGAGGTAGATGCTACTGCCAGCCTTCAACAGAAGGAGGAGGCGGAGGAATTGAAAATGTCTCCAGCAGGTAAAGTCCACTCTTGTTCCTTACCTCCTTTCCTAACCCTCCGGTCCTTACCTCCTTTCCTTACCTCCTTTCCTAACCCTCTGTCTTCATGACATTCATTTATCATGATGGTTTGTGTTTTTCTCATCTCCAGGGCCTGACTCTGCCCAGGAGATCCAGGTGACAGTCACCCTGACTGAGGGACCAGAGGCATCTTCTACTGCTGCCTCTCTAGGGGACGCCTCTCCACTCTCACTCCAAGCCTCCTCCCAGACTTCCCCCCTCTCCCTCCAGACCCTTCCAGTCTGTCCCTCTCAAGTCTCTCCCACCAGACCTCAGGCCTCGCCCCTCTCCCCTCAGGCCTCGCCCCTCTCACCACAGGCCTCACAACTGTCTGCCCAAGCCTCCAATACCTCACCGCTGGCCTCACCCCAGGCTTCACCCCTCTCACCTCAGGCCTCACCCCTCTCTGCCCAAGCCTCCAAGACCTCAGCTCAGGCCTCACCCCTCTCACCCGAGGCCTCACCCCTCTCACCTCAGGCCTCACCCCTTTCACCCGAGGCCTCACCCCGAGCCTCACCCCTCTCACCCCAGGCCTCTCATCTCTCTGCTCAAGCCTCCAATACCTCACCCCAGGCCTCCCCCCTCTCACCCCAGGCCTCACCCCAAACCTCTAATACCTCACCCCAGGCCTCCCCCCTCTCACTCCAGGCCTCACCCCGAACCTCCAAAACTTCACCCCAGGCCTCCCCCCTCTCACCCCAGGCCTCCCCCCTCTCACCCCAGGCCTCACCCCAAACCTCCAATACCTCACCCGAGGCCTCAGCCCTCTCACCCCAGACTTCAGCCCAGGCCTCACCCCTCTCACCCCAGACCTCACCCCAGGCCTCACCCCTCTCACCCGAGGCCTCACCCCTCTCCCCCAAGGCCTCATCCCTCTCACCCCAGGCCTCAACCCAGGCCTCACCCCTTTCACCCCAGACTTCAACCCAGGCCTCACCCCTCTCACCCCAGACTTCAGCCCAGGCCTCTCTCCTCTCTGCCCAAGCCTCCAGTAGCTCACCTCAGGCCAGCCTATTCTCGCCCCAGGCCTCACCCCTTCCAGAGTCTCCTTCAAGGACTAGGCCACTAGCCCCTGCCTCACCTATCTCCCTCAGGGATTCTCCCCTTAACTCCCAGGCCTTCCCACTCACTGAATCTAGTGCAAAAACCTCAGCCGATGCCTCACTCCCTTCCCCCCGGAGAACAACCACATCTCCCCATCTTGTACCTTCCTCCCCCCTCACTAGTTCTTCCTCCAGGGCATTCTCTCCAGCAGCTCTCTCCCCAGTCTTCCCCAATGCCTCCCCTGTCTGCTCCCAGAGTACTGATTATCCAGTGGAGGAACACCAAGAAAAGGAAACGATCATTAAGGAGCCAGAACCTGTAAAGGGGGCGGTACCAACGCCGGCAGAGGCACTGCTCAGTGATACGGAGGAGGAGAAGAGCCAATCAGAGGCCTCCAAACCTGCCTTTGTCATTCTCACCAAAGAAAATATGTCCCATGAAACTTTCCAGGACAAAGTACAGGAGGAGGAGGAGCCTATGGAAATAGCAGTGGAACCCACCCCTTTAGAACCTGATGTACCAGAGGAGAACATTGAGGAGAACCTTTTAAAACCCATGGTGGATATTTCAGAGGAGGTGAGTAAGGAGGGCAGATCTGAGGAAGAGGATAAATATGAGGAGCAGAGTTTGGAGGAAAATGAGAAACAGGAGGAGCTGGTGGAGAGTCAGCAGGAGGATGAAGAGGAGGAAGAGGAGGAGACGGAGATATTGGATATATTTGAACAGGGGGACGTGCCTCCCAGTGTTTTATCTGAGGCAGAGGATATACTAGGAGCCACAGGCTTCAGCCCTATTGCTGACCTGGATAGCACTGTCGACATGGAGATGGACAACACCCCTACCAGCCATCGTAGCCTATCAGAACCCAGCTCTCCTCGAGGGCGGGGCCGAGACTCCCAGACTCACCGCAGTTGGTCGCCTGATCTGTCCCTCAGACTGACTCAGTCTCCCTTCTCCACAGAGGCTTCTCCCAGAGAGGCTACTCCCTCTCCCACCAGAGAAGCCTCTCCACCCATGAGGGAGGCTATCCATTCTCGGGCTCTGACTCAAATCCAGTCCCAGGCTCAGCCTCAGGCCCAGTCTGGATACAACTCCAGTGGGCTTCCCACCACCATTATCCCCCTCACCCCCAAGATTGGCATGGGCAAACCTGCTATCTCCAAGAGGAGGTTTTCCCCAGGACGACCCAGAGTCAAACAGGTAAGAGTGCTGAGTCGTGTCTTGTTTTCCGCCTCTTCACAGGAGACGTTCCAGCAAAGATGACAATGTTCGTCTTGTAGGTGTGAACCTGCCCTGTATGATGTTCTTCTGTAATTGTCTTCTTTTCTGATGCGATGAGGCGGTTCTGCCTTTGTGTAGTACTTCCCTGCTTTCATCCCCTCTACAGTTCTTTTAGCTGTCCTCCTGTACCCAGCTCCACCTCCCCATGGTCCTGATAGGACTCTGTTCTACATATTATACATTATCTTCCTCTTGCTGCTCCTCTTCCTGTTTCTTATGCTGCTTCCTGTTTGTCCTCCCTCTGGTGGTGCTATGACCCAATAACCAGCACTGCCAGGGTAGCGTAGGGTAGTGAAGGGAAACGAGATTCTGACTGGTTTCTTTCTTTCTCTTTCTCTCTCTGTCTCTCTCCTCTTTCTCTCTGTTGAGGCTTTGATGTTGAGTCGAAGGAGGAGGACAGGATGGGGGGGGGGGGAAGGTGTGAGGAGGGGGAGGTTTAAAGGATGTGTTTTAATTCAGAATGAAGCTCATTGAGGCGCGAAGCACGGCACAAACCACATTTTCACTGAGCCGAGCTGCAGAGAGGGGGAGGAGGAGGAGAGGAGGAGAGGAAGAGAGGAGAGGAAGAGAGGAGAGGAGGAGAGGAGAGGCGGAGAGGTGAGGAGGAGGAGAGGAAGAGGAGAGAAGTGAAATATGCAGGGATCTGAATTTAGAAACAAGGAGCTTGGTCTTCTTTTAAACGAGAAAGACACAGGGAAAGGAAAAAAACATTAGTATGTTGTCTGAACCCGTAGGATATGATTGAAACGGTAAATTGCAAACCAAATCATTCCTTGTTCTCATGGTTTGAGTCTTTCCCAGGATATAAAATACGGTTGTGGTTGGGATTGGGACTTCTGCTGGAGCTAAGGTATATCTCTGGGGGTGATTTTTCAGCCACCTTCAGACTCTGATGTAGCTTGAACCAAAGAGTCACCTTGTTGAGGCCTTGAGGTCTCTACTGCAGCTACAGAAGGTTCCGACTGGTGGGATTACTCATACAGACACAATATACTGGATAGCGGCATTTCAAAACTCAAAGTTGCTCCTCCACAGATTCTTTAGTTTCTCTCTTCCATCCCTTTCTCCTCCTCTCCCCTGAGACAAGCCCGTCTCCAGTATATATAATAATCCACAGGGTGGGTTTCCCGCGTGTGTGATCCTCAAGCATGCACCCCCCCCACACACAGACACTCTTGGCAGTGATAAGAGGATGAAGGGGCTTACTAGCCTCACAGATGGTTGATATGTTTGCTAGATGACAAGGAAGTGGTGCGGCGAGTATACATGTAATCTGGCCCACACCTCCGGCTATAGCGAACCTCTCCTGCCTTTTATCCCCCCTTCGTCATGGACTAGGCCTGTTGAAGTTGCCTGCTCATCTCCAGTTAAAAATGGATTGCCTCTTGCAATGAAGAAGATAGAATGGTCCCTGTACCTCGGAGAACTGCTTAGCTAAAACACAGACTAGAAGTACTGCTGACTGGCTTAAAAAGTGGGAATGGAAAGAGGAACTGAGATTTGAAAAAGAGGGGAGCCACCCACCCACCAAGGGGTCCATATTCCCTTCAGTCTTTCTATCCATTCTTTTTCTCTTTCTTTTCTTTGTGTCACCTGTTCTTGGACTGTGTTGACTAAGTTGTCTTGTGTCATGTATTCAGAGCATGTTGGATGCTTGGATTGCGTAATCACATTCAGATTCACAGTGAATGAACAGACCCACATTTAACTCATGTTATTAACCCATGTTGCGAATGCATTGGAATGTGTGTCTGTGTCCCAGCTATGTTTTTGTCTTTGTTATTTATGTTTACTTTTTATATCTGACTGTTTGAAGCTGTCTTGTGTTTCAGTGAATGCTGTTTGGTTTCATTTAGAAGTGTTAGATGTACAAACGGGGATTTGGGACAGCAAGCAAACAAGACGGGAGAGAGAGAGAGAACAGAGGGACAGAGAGAGAACCCACAAGGAGAGAGGGATGAAGGGAGGGTGGAAGGAGAGGCGACGCGATGCAAACCCACGGCAGTTAGTTAGATAGTTTATATATTATTTACGTCTCTGAAATGATTTCCCTTTGTAAAACAAAAAATGGCAAGAAGGAGGGGAAAAAAGCACCCCAGTTGCTATGGTGTTTGCAGTATTGAGACCAATTATATTGGCTGTGGTCTCCACAGTGATTAGAATGTTTAACAAGCTAAACGCTCACCGGGGCGATTTTAATATTGAATTCCCACGGCGACCGTTGCCGTGTTTGTGTCGCGGCGTGGAGCGCGGCGTCGGTGGTGCTCACGCTGACACAACCCCACTCTGTTTTGTAAACACGCCGATATACCACCGTGGCCACTGGCTGCCATGGCAACCGGCGTGTGTCTGACAGCAGGGGTTGCGCCTTTTGTTGAGAACTGTTAAGAGGGAATCGGATGGCAAAGCTGTTTGATTAGTCGCTGTCATGACCGCCAATAGCGTGTTGTTGACGTGTTTGGTAGCTCAGTCATTGGAAGCGTCATCTTGCCTCACATGTACTGTGTGATCTTTGAACTTCTATGTCCAGAGTTAGGTGAAAGTGAGGTCAAAGTGAGGAGGAGATTCCCTAAACAGTTCTGTCTATTCCATGAAGGTTCTCTCTTTCCCCCTCCCTCTCTTTTTACCAAAGTCTAGTCTGTCCCAACCCCTGTGTAGGCTCCTTGTGATGTGATTTACGTGTTTTGTTTTTGCCTGATTCTTTTGTTCTGAATAACATTTCTTTTTTGCCTGATTGATTTCTGCCTGAGATTTGTTCTCTTTTTGTGACTGTTGCATTTATATTACTGCATTTTGTTCCCCCTCCTCCTCACCATCTCCCTCACCCCTTCAACCACCCCCTCTCTTCCCTCACCCTGCTCCTTCCGCACCCTTTCATCCCGTCCTCCCTCACCCCCACTCATCCCTTCACTCACCTTCTCTCACCTCTGCACCCAACTCTACCCCCGACCTCCCTAACCCCCCTCTACCCCTCCTCTTTCTACCCATACCTCCCCCTCCTTTAACCTCCCCCTCGTCAGGGAGCATGGTGGAGTCCTCGCAGGGTGGGCAGCCCCCCCCAGCAGCAGGAGGAGTCTGGGCAAGGGGGGTGGGACAGGGACAGCCCTAGAACCCGGCCCCCCCAGGACGCTGCTGCCTGGAGCATGAGAGTGGTAAACACAGAGAGACCCCCCACCACCAATACCTCTTACACTCAAACTGCAACCCCTCTGACCTCTGTCTGTACCTATCAGAGTCTGCCCCGATAGTTGGATGGATAAATATATTGATAGATGGGATAGTTGGATGGATGGAGGGGAGATGATGGCTGAAGGATGTGGGACAGCTGTTTTGGGTGGGAGGGAGAAAAGGGAGACATGGAGTGAATGTGAAATGGGGGAGGGGTTTGGGTGGAGGACAGGAGAGGAAAAAGAGAGCTGGGTAGAGGAATGAAGGAGGAGGATTGAGGAGGTACAGTAATGAGAGAGAGAGGGAGGGAGGGAGAGGGAGAGGGAGAGGGAGAGGGAGAGGGAGAGGGAGAGGGAGAGGGAGAGGGAGAGGGAGAGGGAGAGACTACAAAAACACGAATTTTTTTTCTTGCCCATTCCCACCACATGTATGTATTCAGCAAGCCCCACATTATTTAAAATAATGTCCAGAGTATGTATGTTAATTTATGTGAGCTATGTGAATGTTTAAAAAATGGGGAAGTAGGGGATGTGTGTGCGCGTGAGAGAGAGAAAGATACATTGTGTGTGTTGTATCGGAGGTATGCAGGCTCTGTGTGTGTGGGTGGGTGAGCGTTTCACCATGGGAGTTTGTTTGTGTGTGTCTGTGGGTTGCTCTAGGCTCTACTCTGTGATGACGAGATACTGAGTAAGATGGAGATGCAGGCATTAATGACATGTTTAATCTCTGTCTCTCTCTCTGTGTCTCTGTCTCTCTCTCCCCCTTTCATTTCATCATCCCTCTGTCTCTATCTGTGTCTCTGTCTCTCTATCTCTGTCTCTCTCCTTCTTTGATTCCATCATCTCTCTCTCTCTCTATCTCTCTATCTCTCTCTATCTCTCTCTATCTCTGTCTCTCTCCCCCTCAGGGGCGAGGCTCAGGGTTCCCAGGTAGGCGGAGACCCAGAGGAGCCAACCTATCAGGGCGAGGAGGGCGTGGGCGATCCAGGCTGAAGGCTGACCCCAACCTCATGGTGACCCCCGGGGTACGACACTTTTCTCTCTCCCTGTTCCCTCATCCCCTCATCCCCAGGACCTCAGCTGTCCAGTTGGGTCTAGACGTGTTGGTGGCCTGCAGTTGTCATCAAATTGTTATCAAATTACTTTTTATATCCCTGAGGACTTTTTTGTGGAGTACACTTGATTTAATCAAATAAACCCACTTCTCTTTAGTCTCTTCCTCCCTGCCTCCCTTTCTCTCCCTCCTCCCATTCCTCCCTCGCTCTCTCCCTCCCTCTGCATGTATGAATAATAGAGTTGGTAAATGTGCTTCGCTGGGCCCTGAGCTATGGGCGCCCACGTTAACAAGAAACCACTCAGGCCCTGAAATGCTGCTGGCGTGATGGTTGTGTGTGTGTGGTTCAGTGTTTGCTCGTGAGTGTGTGAGAGAGAAGAGACAGACACAGACAGAGGCAGACAGACAGAGGCAGACAGACAGAGGCAGACAGACAGAGGCAGACAGACAGAGGCAGACAGACAGAGGCAGACAGACAGAGGCAGACAGACAGAGGCAGACAGACAGAGGCAGACAGACAGAGGCAGACAGACAGAGGCAGACAGACAGAGGCAGACAGACAGACACAGTGTTTATGTATGTATTGTGGACTGGTATAAAGGTTACATAAACAGACTAGCCTTCAGAGACACTTGAGAGGTGTGGGTATTCCTCTGTGTGCCAAATAATAGTGCAGCAACGAACACAAAACCAGCATGTACAGTCTAATAGTAATCCAATAGCTTGTATAGGACTTAACTAAGACTATAATTGGATAGTTTCTCAACAATATACACACTCACTCACTCACTCACTCACTCTCTCACACACATACACACACACACACAGGATGGTTGTGTTGATGAGATGTTTCCTCCCCAGGCCCTGATGGTTGAGCAGCCTTACATGGTGAAGGAGGAGGAGGAAAACAGCATGCACAACACTGTGGTTATGTTTTCCACCTCCGACCACTTCACTCTCAGACAGGTGAGCTTGCTCTCTGTGTGTGTGAGAACATGGCTGTGTAAGGAAGCACGTTTCTCTTTCCAGACGACATGGCACACTGTGTTGGTAAACTTACTCCACCATCGTACACACCCGGAGCGAGGTCATGAAGAATCCTGATCTGTTTGACTTACCTTGTTATTCACCCCCTCCCTCATCCCTCCCTCACCCCTTCATCCTGTCCCGTCCCTCACCCCTCCCCTCCCCAGGACATGTGTGTGGTGTGTGGGAGCTTCGGAAAGGGAGCAGAGGGCCGACTGCTGGCATGCGCCCAGTGTGGCCAGTGTTACCACCCCTTCTGTGTTAACATCAAGGTGAGGAGTTGGCTTGTTCGATTGCTTCGGAAGTGAATTAATGAATAAATCAGTGCGATTTATTGAACGACTGACTGCCTCATGGATTCATCCCGTGTGTGTGTAGATCACCCGTGTGGTCCTGAGTAAAGGCTGGCGTTGCTTGGAGTGTACGGTGTGCGAGGCGTGCGGTGAGGCCAGCGACCCCGGGCGGCTGCTGCTGTGTGACGACTGTGACATCAGCTACCACACCTACTGTTTGGACCCTCCCCTGCACACCGTCCCCAAGGGAAGCTGGAAGTGCAAGTGGTGGGTACACCTGTCAATCACACTGACATCTAATACGGTTAAAAAATAAATAAAAAGAGACGGTTGTCTCCACATTCCCCTCCCTCCCTTTCTCTCTCCCTTCATGTCTCTTCTCCCTCTCTTTCATGGTCCCGCGCTTTCTCTCTCTCGATGTCTGTCCGTGTATATCACTCTCTCATTTTCTCCTTGTCTCTCTCTGCTTCCTTCTTCCTTCTATCTATCTTTCTTTGTCTTGCTGTCTTAACCTCCCCCCCTCCCCCCCTCGCAGTGTATCAAGGTTTCCAGCTGTCAGACGGGGGAGAGGGTTTGCGGGGGAGGGGGGTGGGGGTGTATTCCCTCAGGTCAGGTGTGATGTTACCATGGCTCGTCCTACTGTCAAACATTCTTAGAAGCTGTTGCTGTGATGACTCTGGTGCCTGTTGCCTACCTCTGACTGCCATTGGGAGTCCTGTATGTATGTAAGGAGCAGTTGTTTTTCATGTGCAAGTATTGATTTGCATCTCTCGCTCTCCCGCTCTCTCTCTTTCTCTCCCATCACCCCCTGTACCAGGTGTGTGTCCTGTACCCAGTGTGGTGCCACCTCCCCAGGCCGTGGGTGTGAGTGGCAGAACAACTACACCCGCTGTGGCCCCTGTGCCAGCCTGGAGTCGTGCCCGCTGTGTGCCAGGAGCTACCGTGACGACCAACTCATCCTGCAGTGTCGCCAGTGTGACAGGTGGGCATCCTCCCTTTGTTTCTCTGGATCCACCTTTCTCTGTCTCTCTCTCTCACTCTTTCTCTCTCTACCTTTCTCTGCCTCCATGTCTCTTTCTCTCTGCTTCCCTCTCTTCTGTCTTTGCCTCTCTCGCTTTCTCTGTCTCTGTCTCTCTGTCTCTCTCTCTTTTTCTACCTTTCTCTACCTGTCTCTCTGTCTCTCTCTCTGTCTCTCCTTTTCCGTCTCTCTCTCTCTCTTTCTTTTTCTCTCGGTCTTTCTCTCTTTCTCTCTCGGTCTTTCTCTCTTTCTCTCTCTGTCTCTCTGTCTCTCTCTCTCTCTCTGTGTAGTGTGTTCATGTCTGGTTCTATCTCAGGTGGGTGCATGCCAGCTGCCAGGGTCTGAACTCGGACGAGGACGTGGAGAATGCTGCTGATGACGGCTTTGACTGCTCTCTTTGTACCACACATAGCCTGCCCTCGCATGGTGAGACACACACACACACACACACAGTCTGTCCTCACATGGGGAGCTACATACAATCTGCCCCCACACAATGAGACACACAAATACACATGCAAATATACACACACACATGCAAATAGACAAACTCACAAATGTGGACACTGTGCATGCATGCAGCTCCTCTATGTCTAGTGTGGTCTGTCCTAGTGAACAGACCAGGCTGAGAGGAAGGGCCCGAAAGCCTAGAGGATATATCCTAACTACCCTGCATCCTTCCACTTCTTCTTCCTGCCTATCCCTCTTCCTATCCCTTCTATGTGTCCTGTCCTAATATTAGCAATGTTAATGGACCACAAGGAAGCTCCAATCATGGCCCAGATAGTATCCAGAATCCGAGAGACGGGTAAGTGACAGCAGACCAGTCAGACTGTGTGCGCAGACCCCCAGTAGAGTCGAGCAGGACCCCCCTGTAGACTCCAGCAGTGCTGACCGCTCCTCTCTTCCCTGGTCCAGAGCACCAGAAGACCTACACCCAGGACGGCGTGTGTCTGACCGAGTCGGGCCTGTGTCAGCTCCAGAGCCTGGTAGTGCCCTCGTCACGGCGCCGCAGGTCCAAGCCCAAACTGAAGCTGAAGATCATCAACCAGAACATTGTGTCTGTGCTCCAGACCCCCCCGGACCCCCACTGTGAGCTGTCCCGCGACGGAGACCTGGATGACAGCAAGGGTGAGAGCTGGAGGCGCCACGCCCCACCACTCGCAACACAAACTGTAACCCAGCTCACGGGAAAGAGATATTTCTGTCTGAATGTCCTGCTCATAGAGGAGAACTGGATGTTCCAGAGACCGATGGGGGAGGGGGAGAGTGGGGGGTGAGGGTTAGAGGAGGAGAGGAGCAAAGTGAGGCAGGCTGAAGAGGAATTTTTCCAATCAGGAGATTTGAAATGCATGAAAATGCAAAGTAGAAAAAAACCCTCTTCTGCTGGAGTTCCCTGTTTCTGAGTGGAACCGATTACTTAGAGAGGGGTGAGAAAGGAGGAGAGGGAGATGGAAAGAGAAAAAAAGAGATGGAGAGAGGAGAAATGGGGGACAAGATAACAGAGGGAGTAAGTGAGCAAGAGAGGGAGAGAGAAGAGAGCAAGGAAATTAATTTGAAGAGGAGAAAAGGTAGGAAAGTGGGGAATGAAGGGAGGGAGAGAGGGAGAGGGAAAGAGGGAGAGGGAGGAAAGGAGAGTGGTTCTAACTGAGTTAATGCCCAGACCATCCATTAGAACAGAGGGCAGTGTGGCCAGACAGGAGTTAACGATGCCTAGTTTAACCCCTTACCTGCTGCTCTGCTCATACAGACAGTTAACCCTCTACTTACTGCTCTGAACACACAATATGAACCATTTACCTCCCTAAACAAACAAGATTGGGCACGTGTTCCAAAACTGCATGACTTTAAGGCTTTGAGCCTAGGTTTCCTCCTGTGAGCCACATGTTTGCCTGTGTTATCTTGCTGAGCTAAAGATGAATCCCCTCTTACGCGTGTGTGTGTGTAGCAGATATGATGGACTGTGACGTAAAGTCGGACTCCAGCCCTGAACGTGCTCATGCTGATGATGACGCCAAGGGGTCAGAGGTCACGAACGGCAACAAGAAGAGGAAGAGAAAGCCATATAGACCGGGTGTGTTACCATGTCAACCTGAACAGTACTATACCAGGGGGAGTGGATGGATGAAATAATTAATGAAAAACAGGAAATACGAGTGGTGACAGAGAAGGAGGAAGAGACTGAAGTAGAGCTGAGGCAGGAAAGAAGGAAGTTGGGGGAAGGAGAGTGGAGGAAGAGATGGGAGATGGGAGAGGAGAGGAAGCTGTCTTATTAGTCCTGGATGCTCCAGTGGAGTGTGTAATGGTCTGGCTGCATAGTCCTCCAGACTTCTTAAGTAGCATCCCAGAGTGCACTGCTTCTTGCCAACACAGCCCCAACTCCGAATCTTCCAGAAGCAGATCATCCGAGTGCCTCCACTTAAAAAAAACACAACGGAGACAGAAATTTCTCCCCCCTCCCCCTCCATAGAAACAGTCACATAACAAGAAGCAAGCCTCCAAACGGTCTCTCTCACACATGACTTTGCAGATGTTTGATGAGGAAGTATGTAGAGATCTCTTGGGTTCTGTGCTGTAACAGAACACTCTACTCAGCAGAACACTTCTCATCAGCTCCTCATTCTCTCTCCTTCTCTCTGTCTTACTCTCACTCCCCCCCTCCCAAGGCTGTCTTCTCCAACGCCCAGTGGCTCCTCACAGCCCAGAAATAGGCTCACCTGACATGCCTCATATCTTGTCCCTCTCTCTTCTTCTAACTTACACACACACGCACACACACATACATACACACACACAGGCCCAGGTTTGTTAGTTGTTAATGAAGACGAATACGAAGGCGTTGCTGTCAAACCTTTTAGAATTAGAGGCTGCCTACATTAATCACCCAATGGAGTTTGTGTTTGTGTGTGTGGGTGCAAGTGTTCCCGTGTTTTAGACTAACCGTGTCCTCTTTTCCAGGTATTGGTGGCTTCATGGTGCGACAGAGGAGCAAAGCTGGACAAGGCAAAACCAAACGATCCCTCTCCAGGAAGGATTCCACAGGCTCTCCAACAGAGCAGGGCAAGGAGGAAGGTAGGCACTCCTTTACTTCAGTCTGCCCCTCAGTTTCAACATTTCTAAAGGCTGTTCTAGAAGGAGTGACTCCCCTCTAACCCGTGTGTGTGTGTGTGTGTGTGTTCCAGTCTGGAATGATGGCGAGGGTGGCCCGGGAGAGGAACAAGCCCCTGTGCCTGTGGAGGGTCTGGAAAAGGTCAGGAAGAGATACCGTAAACAGAAGACCAAGCTGGAGGAGGCCTTCCCCTCCTACCTGCAGGTGAGGACAGCAGCCAGAGATGCAGGCCAGGGCTGCAGGCCAGGCTGTACAGTAGCATGGTGCGCTCAGTATACCCATAATGTTGTTGAATGTCCTAAAGGAGCAGCACTAGGTACTGTGCACTGTGGTTGAAACTGTGGCGCGGGTGCGTTTGTACTGTCCGCAGTTGTGTGTCAGAATGTGTTTGTGTGTGTGTGAAACCTTCATCGGAAATGCTGATGCCCTCTTGGTGCCAAGAGATCCCTCCACCAGACCAGCATGCTCAGGGGTGTGAGCAGCCATGCATCAAACACTCCAGCTGTCACCTCCTCTACCCCCCCACCCCCTTCTGCCTGCCAGAGGAGCCAGTGTCATCATTAATAGATAGACCTCGTCTCTTAATGTCTCACATCCTGTGAAGAGCCTTCACCCTGGCGTTCCCAGACAGACCCACAGTGGTCGGGGTCTTACTGAGATCGCCCGCACCCTGCCATGCGTTTGATGTCTGTTCATGGTTTTGCGTGTGTCCTCGCTACAGGACGCCTTCTTTGGGAAGGAGCTGATGGATAAGAGCAAGCAGGGGAGGAGGTCGGGATTCGAACCCATGGGTCTGAGCGAGGAGCCGTCTGGGCTGCGGGTGGAGACCAAACACCCCGCCGCTCGCTTCCTGGACCCCTCGTCCGACCCCCTGCTAAGCTCCTCCTCTGCCACGCCTATCTCTAGGACGGGAGGAGTGCTGCGTAAGTACACATCCCTGACTCCTTCTGTCGTCTCTATCACTTTCTCCACCTCTCTCTCTCTCTCTCTCCATGTCTGTCTTTGTCTCTGGATCTCAGCCCACTTCTGTTTTACACACACACTCACTCACACACATGCACACAGCTTATAGTAGAGCAACCTAGTAGCAACAAAAACTCCCCTCCCTTCTGTTTTCTTTGGTGAATGACATGTATCAGTGTCTTGGAGCCGTTCAGGTGTGTGGTGTCAGCCTGTAGAGGCCTCTACCAGTCAGTCTGTTTGTGCCATTCCTTCACATCCTCATTCATGTCTAGGTAGACAGGTGTATCATACATGCATCCGGTGTGTATGATATGTATGTGCATCATACATGTGTTTGTTTCTGTGTGTGTGTGTATCACACTTGTGTGTGTGTGTGTGTATATCACTCATGTGTGTGTGTGTGTGTGTATATCACTCATGTGTATGGTGTACCATCTCCAGCCCATGATGAGGATCCCTTAGTGGACCTCTCCGAGGTCCTGACCACCGACGCTGACCTGCTGGGGATGCTGTCTGAGGAGCTGGTGAAGCCAGGGAGAGACTCAGGTAGAACACCTCAGACAATGTTCACCACCGCTGGGATGACTCACCTGGCCTGCCCCCCCCCCCCTCCCCCCCTCCCTTCTGTATCGTCCAGGAGTCTCAACTTGCCCTTGTGTCTGGGTCTCCTGGCCTGCCTCCCCTTCTTTGCACCCCCTGTCCTCCTCCTTTGCTGGGCTAACTCTCCTGGTCTCTGCCCTCCTCTCCTTCTAACCTGGCTCCTCACTTGTCGTTCACTCTCTTCATAGCTAGTCCCACATTCTCCCTAACACTGTTACCCTGGGAGAAACCACCCAGCAACTCGCATCAGACCTGAGTCAACTGGTGATGGGCATCTCTGATTGATTGAGCTCGCTCAGCACAATGGAATCATTTAAGTAGTGTTCCGAATCCTCCCCTACAGTGTCTCCCCCTCTTCCTCTCCCCCTCCCCCCTCTTCCTACCCCCCTACCACCCTTCTCCAGCTCGAGCCAGATAAAACCCAATATCTGAAATGATTTGATGTACTATTTGACCCGGGTCTGATACATACACAGCAAAATACACATGCACAAGCACACCCGCGCTCCCCAGCTCATTCACAGCCTTTGGCATCTTGTGTGTCTCTGTTACGTGTGATTGTATGGTTCATGTCGTTCTGACTCACTGTCTTCCTGCGGCGCTGTCACAACCTCAGCCTGTTGCTGTTTTATTTAGATTATAGATTAGTATTATATTTACCCCCAGGCTGGTGCTGTGGTTTTGGGTTCCTGTAACTCCAGGATTATAATTCTGTGGTTTTGTAGCTCTCGGATTATAATACTGTGGTTCTGGGTCTCTTTAGGTCTTGATTTAGGCCCTTTCCAGGTGGACAGTTCTCCCTCTCCCTTTGGTAAGATCCGTCTCCAGGCCCCTCTCCTACCCAAGGGCCAGTAGTGGGAGTAGACTTCCCCTGAGCTTTCCTGTGTCTTCTGGTGTTTCTTGATTCGTTCTAACATCTAACACCTTCTTTCACTGCTTACTACTGTTACTGTTGATGTGTTTTCTAAAGTGGAAAGGGATAGTTCACTCACATTTCTGGAAGAAGCTAGTTTGTTTCCTTGCCTGGAAAGGAGTTCTGTGTACAAGGGAGGAAATGTTTTGGTGGATGAAATGAGGGTGAAATATTCCTTTAATCTTTCTCTTCTTTCACGGTTGAGCACTGGTTGTGTAACTACCTGCTCTAATCCTAACCAGCCAATCACACTACTGCTTTAACCCTAACCAGCCAATCACACTACTGCATGACAAACTGTGTGGTGTTGGGTGTATTGTGTCTTTGGAGGGGCTGGGTGTTGTTTAATCTTTCAAATTGTTTCAATTGTGTTTCTTTCATGATTGCTGTTCATCTATTCATTATTCGTTCATTATGGGATACTGCTTAATATTGCTTTATTTGAACTTTTACAAGAAGTTCTTAAATGTACTATTAGTAGCCAAGTATCTCCAAGGTCAGGAAGTTTTTTGTGCTTGGGTAAGCAGCTGCTGTGTTCACCACCTTGAGCCTGGATGACATGAGTGTGGATGACAGTTGATTATTAAGATAAATCATCGCAATACCCATATACCTGTAATTATTTTGGGTAATTGATTAAGCCTTCATCTGTTGTTATCCTAGTAACTTATGAAAGTGACTCATTTAAAATAGAAGGAGCAATTGTTTCCATCCTTTTGTAGCTGTTCTCCACACTTGGTTGAGCAGGCAACACAAATTAGCTTTGTGTTATTCTCACCATTCTATAAAAATGGTGTTGGGAAGAAACAGTGTGGCGCTTACCATTACTTGACAGATCATCTCTCTCTCTCTCCATTCTCTACCCCTCCTCTCGCTACCTCTGGGGAAGGACGAGGAAGGAATGTGATGCATTTGTGGACTTATTTGTTTAAATATACTTTGTGTGTTATTTTCTAGCTGGTCTGGACATTGGCCCCATCACAGATGACCCCTCTCTGACCTCTCCGCCCTCAGCAGGGGGACGGAGCTCTAGACCAGTGCAGGATGAGCCTCTGGATGCCATCTTGAGTCCTGAACTGGACAAGATTGTGACTGATGGTGAGACAACACTGCTTCATTCTGATGACCAGTACAGTTTCCTTTGATTTGATAGAATACAATTATTTAACAAATCACAAATTATTAAATGTTCATGTTTTTTTTCCAGGTGCAATTCTCAGTAAGCTCTACAAGATACCAGGTTAGTTTCTCTACTCGTACGATTTAAGATTAGGCCAAATCTGTCATGGGTGGGTTTTTAAGTTTATACAGGCAGAGGTCTAACCAAATGAACTGTCGCCCCCTACAGAGCTGGAGGGGAAGGACGTGGAGGATCTCTTCACTGCTGTACTGAGTCCCAGTACAAGCCAGACTCTGCAGCCCCCTCACCCCCACTCAGGCCACCCTCCTGGGCCCAGCAGACCTGGAGGCATGACCCTACAACAGCCAGGTAAGCACTCTTTGTGAAGGAACAGTCTTCATAATCCAGAAAAGTCTGTGTGAGTAGACTAAATTATATTTTGTATATGTACATATACTGACACCGTGGTTGCTATGACTTACCTAGGCAACGGTGGAATGTTTCCACGAATGCCCACGATGAACGGGATGATTGGGCCCAACGCCCTCTTTCCTCCAAATCCCAGGATGCCTGGCGGTGGCAACTTCTCCCCACTCCATAGAATGCCCTTTCCTGAGAACATGAGGTAAACCAAGATGTACCATTGCCTCTGTGTTTTCTATTATATGTTGCTTTCATGTTGTCGATTATTTGTCTTTTTGATTTGTTAAATTATTGCTTGTTGACTAATTTGACAAGAAACGATTAAGTAGAGTGAACAGTTGAAGGCTGTCTGCTTTACCCTCCTGTCCTCAAGGGATAAAGGCGACAAGCAAAGGAAGAATTATCAAAGGCTTATCAAAGAATGGCCCACAACAGGATGGTTCTCTCAAATCCGTATGCACGTCTGCTTCTCACTCCTGTCTCGGCAGCAATGAGGCGGGGTCTGTGCCCTTTTTCAAGAAGAATATTTTTAGAATTGTTTGACTCAACCTTTTGGTGTTTTCCCCCCCTTCTTCGCAGGGACAGGAAGTTGAATCAGATGGGGGGTGATGTGATTGGTCCGTGGAGTGCGTCCGGCGCTGGCGGGGTAGCGGGGCCGCCTCCAGAGACGGAGTCTGAAACCATGTCGAATGCCCAGCGCAGCACCCTGAAGTGGGAGAAAGAGGAGACTCTGGGGGAGATGGCCACCGTGGCTCCTGTTCTCTACACCAACGTCAACTTCCCCGCACTGAGGGAGCAGTATCCAGGTGAGGGAGTATGGGTGGATACATACACACGAGGAAGAGATACCATCATTCTTGTTCCCACACATAAACACACAAAAACACACACACACTCTGTAAGCTAATGAACTAAGCTCTGCTCATGGCTGTGTCTGTCTCAGAGTGGTCCACTAGAGTGAAGCAAATTGCCAAGATGTGGAGGAAGGCTAGCGCCCAGGACAGAGCTCCCTATGTGGTAGGTGACCCTGGTAACCACTTCTATAGTGTTAGGCTTAGAGGTCCACTCTGGAAGTCTGTGTGCAGACTGTGGGTTTGATCGAGCCGGATTCTGTTTGTGTTCCAGAGATGAATGGGAGAGAAACTGTGCTGATGTAATTGAATTGTAAACAAGCTAGCTGAAGTCAACTCCAGACAGGGCATTTGGGAGAACACTGTGTTCATGTCTCCTCTCTCCGTCTCCCTGCTTTCTGCAGATCTGTTTACGTCCCGGGGTCTTTGTTCTTCCTACAATTGATCGTTTTTTTTCCCCCCTGCTGCCTCTATTTGTATTTGGGCAGTTCCTTTGGGGAGGTTTTCAGAAACGAGTATGACTCTCTTCTCTTCTCCTCTCCAGCAAAAAGCGAGGGATAACCGTGCAGCGCTGCGTATCAACAAGGTCCAGATGTCCAATGATCCTCTGAAGAGAAATCCCCAGCAGACTACACCCGAACCTTATGACCCTAGCGTTTCCATGGAGACCGACTTGCTGTTTAAAGACCCCCTGAAGCCTAAGGAGTCTGAACATGAGTTGGAGTGGAAGTTAAGACAGGTGAGAGATGGGTGGAGAGAGAGAGGGAGGAAGAGAGGGAGGGATGATGTGTGTGTGATCTTCCTTAAAGGAGGGGGAGGAGGGGGAGGGTTGAGGACCGGGGTGAAGCTGTAGAGCATGGGCACCTTACAGCACAGGGTCTTTCAACCATTGCAGCAGGGCCTCAAACTAATAACACAACTTTAACCTGAACACATAGCCAGACAACCTGTTTTTAGGCCTCATCTAGGCCATTTAATTGGTGTTTCTTATCTAAATATACGTTTCTAAAATCTAAGAACCGTAGTATCTTCTATATGTATGCATGGAATACGGCCTTGAGTGTTGTTGGTTGAAAAGCCCTGATGTGTGGACCATTTGATAATGTAGATGCATTTCTGTGTGTATTTACTGGCATTGACCTCACCCCACCATTATAATCCTAGCTAGCGCATGTCATGTCAGCGGGGTAGACAGGGGGAGACTGGTGGATTAAAACCTAACCTGGGGGTCATGAGTTAAAAAAAAATATATATAAAAAAAAGAAAGAAAAGAAAAAGCCAACACCGTAACAAACATCTGTTTCTTAATGTGCATGGTTGAGTGAGTCTCGTTTATTTTTAACCTTCTTTTTTTTTTTTTTTTACCGTTTGGCTTGGTAATGATTCTCTGACCGTACAGTTTTACTAATTGTGAATTTGCATTGAAAAGGGAGAGTTAAATCAGATGTGGGGACCCGATAAGGCGCGGCAGGAAAAACTGGTCCCAAAAAGCAAAGCCATAAAATCAACCAATAAAGACGTCCTATTTGGACATTCCAACCAATCAACAATAGCTACCGGAGGTGGCAAAGTGTCTCTGGTAAGAGCTCTCAAAACCAAGTCACAGTTCAGGCACTCACCTGCCAAGAACCAATTTATATATATATATATTATTATATATTTACCCTATTTTATATATATATATATTTTAAAGACAAGCTTTTAAAGGTGTAAGTATAGGGCGTGTTGAGAGGAGTCATAGGGAGATGAGCTGGATAAGTGCTAACTTGTATGTGTCCACCCCTGTAACTCCAGTAGATTAGTTTCATCATCATATTAGTGTATTATGACATTACTGTTACACCCTCACACTGCCCCCCACCCCGCATGGCTTAACAACCACATACGCTAGCCAGGCATCACTCTCATTATTGACATTATGTAGAGCATTGCAGTTTTGTTTGTTGGTGAGAAAGGGACAGAGAGCATTCCTAGCGCCATATCATCATAAAAATGTACTAATTGAACCGCTTCTAAAGGGTTTTGTGTACTGAACTGCTCCTCTTCACACTATCCCCTTCACCCCACCCCTCCCCCATCCTGCCCCTCCTTTGTTTTGTCTCTTGTTTCCATGGTAGCAAATGAGACAGAAGAGTAAGCAACAAGCCAAAATTGAAGCCACTCAGAAGCTGGAGCAGGTTAAGAGCGAGCAACAGCAGCAGAGACAACAGATGCTGATTGGCCAATCTGGAGGAGACTCTGCCGACAGCAGTGGTGATCGGAGCCCCTTGACCCCCCAATCCAGTGGAGGAAATGCATCCCCGCTACAACCAATCGCATCCAAGGATGGGTTCACTAGGCCCGCCCTCCATACAGGCTGTAGCACAGGTTCGCCTGATGACGTGTTCCTTAGACCCCAAGCTCCACCCCCATCCGCTGGCTCCAACAGGACCCACCTCCACGACCCTTCCTACCAACAACAGCCTCAACAGGCCCAGGCTCAACTTCAACTCCAGGCCCAGGCCTCACCCCAGGGCCAGCCTCAGTCCCCCCAGATGTTCTCCCCAGGTTCTTCCACTTCCAGGCCCTCCTCTCCCTGGGACCCCTACGCTAAGATGGTTGGTACCCCTAGACCCCCAGCAGGGGGCTCCACCACCCCTCGACAAGACAGGGGTAGGCCATCACCAGTCCATGAGTCTTTCGGCTCGCCCACAGTCTCTGATCCTTACTCAAAACCCCCAGATACCCCAAGGCCTTCTGAGCCCTTCATGAAGCCTCAGGGACCTCCAAGGACTGGAGCTGACCAGCAGGGGAGGCCGATAATGAGCCCCCCAAGCCCTGACCAGTTAGGGAGACTTGGGGGCCATGGACCCGAGGCTTATCAAAGAATGGCCCATAACAGGATGGTTCTCTCAGATCCGTATGCACGTCCGCTTCTCACCCCTGTCCCAGGCAGCAACGAGGCGGGGTCTGTGCCCGTCTTCAAGGCTCCCATGCCCCTCCATCACCAGGTTCCTCAGGACCCTTACAGCTCCATGCCCGCTGGGATGAGGCGAGGACTGGCTGACCCATACGAACGACCCCCTTTGACCCCTAGGCCCATGGAGGGCTTCCCTCAAGCTCACCAGGGGCACCAGGTTGACCCTTACTCCCAGCGGACGAGCCCCGGGGAGGGAATGGGTAAAGAGGCACGGGGAATGCGGCAGCCCCAGGATGGACAGTTCTCCCAGGGCATGCAAGGTATGGCCTCCCCCCTCAGGAACCCGTACGGCCAGGCCCCGGGCACCCCCAGGCCAGATTACACCCAGAACATGCCTGACCCTTTCGCTCAACAGCCAGGGACACCGCGACCGTCTGCAGACCCCTACTCCCATCAGCCAGGCACCCCCAGACCCCCTTCAGAGAGTTACGCCCAGCCCCCGGGCACCCCAAGACCCCACTCAGACCCCTCCTACCTCCAGACCCCAGCCAGCCTCCGACTGGATCAGTTCAACCAGCAGCTCCAGCAGACAGCCAATCGCAGGCAGTCTCCGTCTCATGCCGCTATGGACCCGTACGCCTCCATGCCTGGAACCCCCAGATCGGGCGATCGGTACCCACGCTCACCTGGTAGTCAGAGGAACGTTCTAGACCCTTACTCCCAGGCTCCAGGAACACCCAGACCGGGACTATCGGAGCCCTATGCCCAAGCCCCAGGGACCCCTCGCCCAGGTTCTGTCCCAGAGTCCTTTACCCCACCGGGGTCAAGGCTGTCACCTATGACCCAGCACCCTGGAGACCCTTACTCACATCGTTCACCAGGCAGGCTTCAGGCCCCAGGTCCTGCTCACACACCACAGCACCCTGGCATAGTGGAGGACGGGTTCTCCCTGCCACAAGCCAATCAAATGGCAGGTCACGACCCCTTTGAACAAGGTCCAATGACACCCTGTCCCCAAAACGTGGAGAGATCAGTGAGTGAAATTGCTCAGTCAGCAGGTATCTCAATAGAGACCCAGAACATCATGCAGCCCCAGCTGGGAGACACAGAGGAGAAGCTCAGACAGGTAGATATGATGCATATTTATTTATTGTATGTAATATCTATTTTATAAAGGCAACTTGGTGCCATTGAACACAAAACTGTGGGTTTGTTGTCTGTAGAACTTAATGTAACAACCCAACATATTGAATAATGTATTTGGATAATGGTTGGAGAATTCTTGAATCCTAGCAAGGCCTTTTGGGAAGATTTAGTTACTTTGCGCTGTGGCAAGGGAATATGGACAGTTCTTTGACTATGACCACCAAAATGCTTTTAGAACTATGCACTTCTGATCCTTGATTTTCTGCTGTGCTTTCTATACGCAGTATTTGCTGATGAAATGAACAAAATGTAATGTAATGGCTAAACAGTGCTCCTACATAGGACAGCATGCTAAACTTGCAGCTCCTCCCGCAGCGTCAGCGTCTTCGCCAGCTGATCTTGCGGCAGCAGCAACAGAAAAGCGCCATCCGCCAGGAAAAAGGTCTACAGGAAGTCAACGCTGCCACTTCCGCTTCCTCCACCCCCAGCCTGGCCAAACCCCAACACTGGCCCTTGGACGACCCCACGGTCCCTCAGCAACAGGCAGACCTATTTGGCCGCCCACCTCCCCCGTATCCAGGGACCATGAGGGCTGGAATTGGACCCCCTCACCCGCCTGGGGGTGGTGTGAGATTTCCAGGAACCTTCCTTTCGGATCAACAGAGGCCTTTCATTAATGAGGGCCAGTTTCCCAGGCAACAGTTCTCCAGGGATGTAAGCGGTATGGCCACCATGGGCAACATGGTCATGAGACCACAGGGCATGAGGTGAGGGGTGGAGTTGGGAGATTTATTGTTATTTACATTTTTATGGTGATTAATCTCCTCCCATCTCCTTCGTTTGTTTAACGTTACCTATTGTTTCCCCAGGTTTGGATTTCCCCCAGGGGCTCCAGGAGGCCATCAAGACCAGCAGTTCCTGCGACCACCCCACCAGATGCCTTCAGGAGGTGGACCCATTCCTGATAACTTGCCCCCTCAGATGCGGAGGTCCATGTCAGTCGACTTTAACAGACCCCTTGGGCCCAATGGCACCAACCCCCAGATGGGTCTCCCTCAGCCCTACCCCCCTCGAGGGCTACCAGTCCAGCAGCACAACATCATGGGCCAGCCCTTCATTGAGCTCCGGCATAGAGCTGCAGAGAACCGGATGAGGATGCCGATGCCGTTCGGACTCCCAGGCCAACCCAACATGATGGACACTTCCATGCAGGGCCAGAGGCACCCAGGCAACCTCCTGGACCCTGCCCAGGGACAGAGACCCGGGCAGGTGGGTATGGGGAGTCTGGACGGACATGGGGCCAGGATGATGCACCCTATGTTGGGTCAACCTTCCCAGCAAGCAGTTGTTGGTCACCTCCAGATGTCTGCGAACATGGAGAGTCTGAGCCAACAGACTCAGCAATCCATGAACACAGGTCAGCAGCAGCATCATCACCACCATCCTCAGATTTCTAGGTCACACAGCCACCCAGTGACTACGGAATCCCTCAACACCTCACAACCTGGGGTCGCAACCTTGTCTGGATCTGGACCCGGTCAGACTGAGGAGACTACGCTACCAGGAGGAGATGGGATCGAGGAACATCTAGATGCGGACGACTCTGCCGTGAAGGACCTTGAAGATGTCGAGGTGAAGGATCTGGTCGACCTCAACTTGAATCTTGACCCTGAGGACGGTAAAGAGGACTTAGACCTTGGCCCTAACGACCTTCACCTAGATGACTTCCTGATGTCGGGGAAGTTTGACCTTATCGCCTACACTGACCCCGAACTGAATTTGGAGGACAAGAAGGATATGTTCAATGAGGAGCTGGATCTAGGAGACCCTATGGATGACACGCCATCCTCTGACCTTCAGAGGGCACTAGCTGAGAAGAGGAGTACCGGGGGAGGAGGAGATGGAGGAAGCACCTCCAGACACCAGGGGAGGTCTGACACATCAGCATCCGCTAGTCAGGTCAAACAGGAGATAAATGTAGCCAAGGAGGTCCCAGGGATGCTACATACTAAAGAAAACATCAAGATAGAGGAGCGAGAGGGTCCTTTGCTACCACATGATATCTCTTCTCATCAGCCTGGCCAGGTCAGCTCAGGCCCCCTCTCTGGATCTTCACCAGTCCTCTCCGGCCTCCTAATCAAGGAGAAGTTGGAAGAAACTGGTATGGGTTCCACTGGCTCCCCTCACCAGGGAGATCAAGTTGGGGGGCTGCAGACCATGCTACCAAGCCATATAAACCAGAATCATGGGCCCCACAGGGTCAACCCTTCCTTGAGTGGTCCTCCCGGTGGAAACTCTAATATATTCCCTGGAGGTAACCAGCAGATTCGAGGTTTTGTGGCACCCACTGGACCAATGGGGGATCTGAACATGCCTGTGATGGGCAGTCGCCAACCTGCACCACAGCACCATGGTATTCCACCACAGGGACAACAGCAACTCCATGGTCTCCCTCTTCAAGCTCCCCAGACCCATCCCCTCAACATCCAAGGTCTGGCCCCGCAGGCCCTCCTGGGTCCCCAACAGCAGTCCTTGTTTCCCCAGGGGCCCTCCCAGCAGGGCCCACCCCAACCCGGACAACCCAACCAGGACGCCAACAGGCCACTGCTTCTGGAGGAGCAGCCTCTCCTCTTGCAGGACCTCCTGGACCAGGAAAGGCAAGAACAACAGCAGCAGAGGCAGATGCAGGCCATGATACGCCAGCGGTCCAATGACACTTTCTTCCCCAACATGGGCGAGGAGCAAATAGGTAAGAAACAAGCTCCTTCGGATGGGGGTATAGGATGAGGCCACAGACGGCATAGGTATTTTACGAGCACATAGTGATTTGTTTGAAACAATGACTTTAAGGATGATGGCTTTTGAAGAATGTTCTAGGCATTGATATGTACTACACAAACCTGCATGCACATTTTAATTTTAACCCATTTTGATGCATAATGGAAGAAACAAAAAGAACAGAAGAAACTACACAAATTTCTCCCTTTCATTACCGGGTTATTTTCCCCTGGATGTTTCCCTTTTATATCATTTTTCTGATAGATAGATGTTCTTTCATAATGTCTTATACTGACTCAACCCTCGCTATCTAATTTTGAGGTTTATGGCTCTTAAAAAATACATGAGGCTTGAAAAGGACTTTTTCTCAGGGAAGACACGCCATGCAATTTGAGGAAGATAATGTTCATCTTAATTTTTCTTGACAAAGCCACCCTTTAGGGATGCTGATGCCAACGGCGGTTCATTGATAATTTAGAAATGGCAGTTCAGTTGGGATGATTAGGTAGCTCCTTATAAAATATATATATTTTTAATTTTATTTTTAAAGGTCACATCAAAGGATGGAAGTGTACATGGAGAGTTACTGATGTTTGTTGTTGTTGTTTGTGTGTTTTTGCAGTTGACTTTGATACCATCACAGACCCGATCATGAAAGCAAAGATGGTAGCCCTCAAGGGCATTAACAAAGTCATGGCCCAAAGCACTATGGGAATAAACCCAATGGTCATCAACAGGTACAGTTCCATAACACCATGGGCGGTTCTCAGTTTCAGAGGCTTCCTCCCCTTCTCTCCTAGCCTCATTACTTAATCTGATGATTGTGTTCACAGACAAATATAGATCCTTCACATAGCCTCTCTGCCTTCACTACAGGTTCCAGCAGGTTCCTGGTCCCCCTGCACCAGAGGCTCCCCCCTTACCTCCTCAGGTGCTTGGACAGGTAGGTAGCCAACACCCTTGTGTGTATGCGTGTGTGTGGTTGAATTGGTAAATGGCTTATGAAAAAATATCTGATGCATGATATTTGTCTTCCATCTGTCTCTGTAGGATGGAAAGTTGACTCCACAGATGGCCAGACCAAACCTACCAAATTTTGGCCCAGGATTTGTCAGTGAGTGTCATCCCCAAGCTCACATTCAAAGCTATATTTACAATGTCATAAATTGTTTTGTTTCTTATTATGTTTTTGTCTAAAGTCAACATGTCAACTTGCCCTTTTCCATCATTTTTCTCTGTTCATTGTAATTAATAATCTACTCTACTTTACCCCTACCCTAATCCTACTCTACCAAACTCCTACCTACTCTACTTTACTCCTACTCTACTCCTACTCCTCCTACTCCACTCTACTCCACTCCACCCCACCCCAGATGAAGCCCAACGGAGTCAGTATGAGGAGTGGCTGCAGGAGACCCAGCAGCTCCTCCAGATGCAGCAGAAGTTCCTGGAGGAGCAAATCGGAGCCCACAGGAAGTCCAAGAAGGCTCTGTCGGCCAAGCAGCGCACGGCCAAGAAGTCCGGACGGCCGTTTCCTGAGGAGGATGCCGAGCAGCTCCGACATGTGACTGAGCAGCAGGGGGTCGTGCAGAAACAACTTGAACAGGTACACTGATGACCTGGAAAGAATAGTCTGGTGAAGAAGGATAAAGCATAAGATAGTGTAGCATCACCACACTTGTTAGCTGAAGGATATGTTTGTGGACCAGTTCACATTTAATAATAATTTGAAATGGGTGTTTAGAATACTTTTAGTATTAGTTTTAGTATTAGGGGGGGGGGGGGGGGAGATTAGATGACATCTGTGTTTTCATAATGTTAACCTGATGGTGACTCTGGCCTTTTTAGCCCTAATGGGCTTTCAACACATCCTGTAGCACTAGCACAGCACATCCACAGTTACCAAGAAGGAGACAGCTAGAATTACCACCGACTTAGCTGACCTTTAGCTGTGTAGAGTGTGAGTCTGTGCTAATTGTTCTTAACAACTGTGACCTTTTATGCCATGTCTGAGGAGTGCCGAAAGACAGGAAGTTAAGTTAGAAGTAGCGGAGGAGGGGGAAGGGGAAAAGGAGGGTTATAGCTTTTGAAGTGTGTATAACTTTGAGGTGTTTGTTTATGTACATGGTTACAGAGGACAGCATCCTCACATAGAACCTGTAAGGATTATTACCGCATATTTTGTTGGCATGTGGAAGCTGATAGATCTTCCTGTGTACCAACCTTTCCACATCTCTCACCTATCAGATTCGTAAGCAGCAGAAGGAGCATGTGGAACTGATTGAGGACTACAGAGCCAAGCAGCAGCAGCAACAACAACAACAGCAACAGAGGGCCCTCCAGACTCCTATGATGCCAGTCATGCCACTTATGTCAGGGATGCCCACAGGGGCACCCCCTATGGCCCAGCCCACCATGGGACCAATGATGGGGCCGATGCCGCCCCTCCCAGGAAACACTAACCCAGCACGTATACCTAATGCACCCAACATGCCAGGGTGGCATCCTGGAGGGGCACCCTTGGGAGGACCCGGTCCTAGAGGAATCATGCCCCAACAAATTCCCCAGCAAATTCCCCAACAAATTCCCCAGCAAATTCCCCTCCAGATACCCCCCGTAACCCCACCTCAACCCCAGACTCCGACTCCACCTTCGATTGTGCCTAGTGGGTCGGGTACACCAGCTAGCCAGTCTTCAACAGCTGGAGCAGGTCCAGCTGTAGGTAGTGGAGGTGGTTCAGCTAGCACTGCTGGTGGGAATCCGCACGTGAAGTTCGATGACAACAACCCTTTCAGCGAGGGCTTTCAGGAGAGGGAGAGGAGAGAGAGGCTGAGAGAGCAACAGGAGAGACAGAGGGTGAGTATCTCTCTCCTTATACCTCGTCATTACTAAAGTAAAAATAAATGGAACAGGCAAAAGACACTTTGAGCAGTAGACGCATTAAACCGCTGTAGATTGACTGTAAGCAGGGCTTATGAAAGATGATTACCTGTCAGTTCTAACAGTGAATTTGAACCTGTTACAAAGGTGCAGCTGATGCAGGAAGTAGAGAGACACCGTGCCCTGCAGCACCGTCTAGACATGGAGCAACAAGGCCTGGGCATGGGGCCTGCACTTGGGCCTGGGCCTGGGGCTGGAGTTGGACCTCTTGCTGTGCCCGGAGACACATCAGCTGGGGATGGACTCTCCCAGATGCCATTTTACAATGCTGACCTTCCCCAAGACTTTCTCCAACCCTCCCCAAGGCCTCCCCAACATCAAGGGCTTCAAGGCCAGGGGCAGCCTGGGCAGATGTTCCCTCAACAAGGTGCCCTACAGCCAGGGTACCCTGCTGGAGGTCCTCCCCCTGCTCAGGGCTTCGTCCAGGGGCATGGGGACAGAAGAGCAATGCCTGGACACGGGCTCCTACCTCTGGAGATGGGACCCAATGCCAGACCCAGAAACCCTCAGCTGCAGGCCATGGCTCAGGCTCAAGGTCTTCCCTCTGCCTCAGGTCAGGTGCGTCCTGCTGGGTACGGAGGCCCGGGGATGCCCCCTCAAGCTGGAAATGGACACCATCGGCATCCTCATCCATTCGGGGTGGACTCATCCTCCACCCCCCTGCCGCCAAACTACCCTGGCTCTGGCCCTTCCCTCATCCAACTCTACTCTGACATAATCCCCGATGAAAAACCAAAGAAAAAGAGGAACAGGAACAGGAAGAAGAAAGACGACGAACTCTGTGGCGGAGGAGAGTCTGTCCGGACACCATCGACACCTCGCTCTGACATCACAGCGCCTCTCACCCCCGCTGTCTCTGACACATCCTCCACCCCAACGAGAAACCCTGACCTGTCAGAGATGTTCCAGCAGGCAGGGTCCACCCCTCCAGGTCTGGCACCATCTTCAGAACTGGAGAGACAGCTGTCAGCCAGCGGCATGGCCCAGGGAGGGAGCTCCCACCTGGGCTTGGAGAGCGGGCGAAGCCCCCTGTGTGATGGTACTCGGGAGATCAAGCTGGAGAGGATTGAGGGGGGAGATTGCCGAGGGGCTGCCCTGAAACATGGACCCATGGCTGGGGGAACGGTGAAAGTGGAGGAGGGAAGTGAGGGATTTGCTTCCCCGCTACACAATTCGACGAAAGAGGGAGATGCTGGGAATGAGCTGCTGAAACACCTGCTGAAGGACAAGACATCACCACAGCAACAATCATGTAGCAACCAGGCCACGCCCACACGCCAGGCAGCCAATGAAGAGGATGGAATAGAAGACTGCAAGGCCCCTGTTAGACCTGGGTCTGCGGGTGGGAACAGGGTGAGAAGGGAAACTTTACACACACACACACACACACACACAATCTTACCCTTGCTCTATACACCATGAACTATTACGCTCACTAGTGTTCTGATTGTTGTACCCTTTTTTCCCAGACTTCCCTGAACAGTCACTTGCCAGGAAGTGGAGATGTTGTCGAAGCTTCGGCTACAGAGCTCGGGGTGAAGAGGAAACAGCAGAGGAACAAGAGAGCCCCCAGGGCGGCAGGAGACAAACCACCGTCCCGCTACAAGAAGAGGAAGAAGGAGGAAGAGGAGAAGCAGATGGTCTACTCAAACTCAGACACCATGATGACTCTTAAACAGGTACCAGACGACAAGGATGTCCACTCGGTTTATCTGGAAACAACTTATTTAAGGCCCCTGTGATTTTATGCTGTTCACAAAAATCACATAGATGACCCAGCTCAAACCCGCACCTCACTGTAGAAGCTCTTACCCAACCTCTTTCATTCAGACAAAGTAAACACTCTCACAAAATATCTGTATAGTATTGCAGTTGGCCTCTTCTTCTCTCCCTGTCCTGACCACCAGTCTATTTCCCCTCAACAGCTTTCTCTCCTGCCCCTCATGGAGCCTGTGGTGGGGGTCAACCTGGCCCTCTTCTCCCCCTATGGCAGTGGCTCCCTGCAGGGGGACAACCGCCTGACCGGGTCCTTTGGTAACGCTTCCCTGGACGGAGTCTCAGACTACTACTCCCAGCTCATCTACAAGGTGAGGTTCCTGGGAATGGTCGCCCCCTAAGACCAGGAGGACTGAACTTCAGGCTAAATTAAATTAAACTTTTCTCCACATCCATACACACACGCACTCACACCATGTTAAGCTCCATGGTTACTGTTACTGACCTGCCCTACTTTCTGTTTGTAGCAGAACAACCTGAGCAACCCCCCTACCCCCCCGGCCTCCCTGCCCCCCACGCCTCCTCCGGTTGTCCGACAGAAGATGGTCAACGGCTTCGCCACCACCGAGGAGCTCACCAGAAAGGCTGCCGTCCTGGGCAGCCATGACGGTAAGATTCACTCAGCAACTTCTACACTTGCTCCTACTACAACTGGTGGCAGCGCAACCTTTTCCATGTTGACATACGGTGAACAAATAGGGACTGAATTCTGGGCAATTGAGCTTTGTTTTGGACTGCAGTGGTCAATGTCTCCCTCTGTGTTGCCCCCTAGTGTCCAGAGTGGTGTTACTGCGCCAGCAGGCAGCCGGAGCAGCAGTGGCAGGCTTCCAGACAGACCCAGACCTCCTGGCCCAGGCCCTGACCCAGACCCCCAGGGCTGTGGACGTGCCAGCCTCCCTGCCCACTCCTCCTCACAACAACCAGGAGGAACTCAGGTAACCTGCTCTGACTAGTTAGATAGATAGTCATCTCTTGTCTTGAGGTCAGGTGTTTTGAAGTTTATTTTAAGATGCAATTCCCCTCCAAAACCTCGGAAACTCAAACAATAGCTTCCATTGCGACACTGTTTAAAATAATCCTCCTACAGCTGATATACTAACAAAGCTGTACCATTCCTACTGCAGAGGCCAGGATCACTGCAGTGACAGAGACTCGCCCGACAGCTTCGTACCGTCTTCCTCGCCAGAGAGCGTGGTCGGCATGGAGATCAGCCGGTATCCCGACCTCTCCAGGGTGAAGCAGGAACGCCCCTCCCCCCCTGTCTCCCCCGTCATACCCATGATGCCAAGCGCCTGGGGAAAAGGTCAGCATCCTGACCCTAACCTAGAAAGGGTTTTGTTACTTAGGCTGTCTGTAGTGTTTAGTTTCAGGTCTTCTCTTTTTCCCCTGAATGTGATTCTTTAGAAGTTTCTAGAAGTGTCTTAATCTGGGCCCCCTTCCTTCTCTCTTCCTCTGCCCCTGCTCCCCTTTCTGCACCTACTCCTCCAGGCACAGAGGTGAAACAGGAGATCAAGGCAGAGCCATCTCAGTTCCCATCCTGCACCAACGCTGGTTTGGTCTCCATAGCGATCACCATCAATCCTCTGGCTGCCCAGGTGAGGTGCTCGTCACTTAACAGGAGGAGCCTCCCTGGTCTCTCACAGCACTTTTTCCCCAACTGATATACACAACAATATCCAACACAATATTTAGAAAAGACTGGAGAGAGAAAAAGCTTAGTGACCCTAAAACCATCCATATGGTTGGGATGCATGAGATTAGGTGAGGGATATTCTTACTGACCCCTAACCCTTCTACAACTTGAGTCTGCAACTGACCCTCTCACCATCTTTTGTTCCCTCCAGAACATTCCAGGCGTGATGGCAGCGGTAGCAGACCTGCTGCGTGTGCGGGTGCCAGGCCACTACGAGGTGAGCCGTGCCCCAGAGAGGAGCTCCCTGGCCCTGCTGGCTGGAGTCAAGGTACCACCCACCCAGGCCCTAGACCCCAGTCACCCAGCCCTCGCACCTCCACAGCTGGGCATGAGGCTCCACAGACCCCCTGGACCTCCTGGAGCTCCCACCATCACTGGTGAGTTCACACCAAGCTAAGGGATGTTGCAAAAGGTTACCTCTTCTTAGTGTTGTAGTGTTTAATTAACAGCTGTCTGTGTTGTAGTTCCAGGTGCCAGAGGGGACTACAACCAACATGGTGGAACCGGCCCTGGGGTCAAGCCTCAATGGTGTTGCCACTGCAAGGTAGTAGTGCTGGGAAATGGAGTCCGGAAGTCCACCAAAGATCTTCTCAAGCAGGTATGGACAACACCACGGTACAAGCTCTGCATGAGAGAACCACCAGTGAGGAGACTTCATTAGCTCTATGTAAACTGTCTGTAAGACCTCTGATCTTTTGTCTGTTTGTGTATTTTTTGTGTGTCAGGAGAGCCAGGGTAGGCCTGAGGCCAGCCTGGTGTTCTGCAGCCAAAACTGCTCTGTCCTGTTTGCTGCCGCCCTGCAGACCAAGCCCACAGGCAGCAAGGTGAGTCTGGAGTGAAAGTTTCACCATGGTCATTAGTCAGTCATAACTCGGCATGTGTTTTAGGCCAGGAAGTGTCGCTGTTGTGTGAACTGTAACCAGGAAGTCCCTCCCCTCTGCCCCCCCAGGTCAGTGCCCCCCTCCTGCAGCCTGACGAGAACGTTCCGGAGAGTCCGTCTAGGATCCAGCACCAGTACAGCGCCAACACCTCCACCCTTGATGTCCACTGCCTCCCCCAGCTCACCCCCAAATCCTCCCCTCCCTCCTCCCCGCCCCTCACCTTCCCCTCCTCCTCGGCCATGGACACGCCCCGCCTCGCCACGGCTACCTCCAAACCCGATGGCCTCAAGGTCACTGTCAAGCTCAAGCCGCGGCCACGAGCGATTCACACCTCAGGAGGTGAAGACGAGTCATCGTCGTCGTGGCGATCGCCGGGTTCTCAGAGCAAGCGCTGGAAGGGGCTCCGCTGGAGGAGGTGGAGCATCCGCATCTTGGTGCCCTGCCACAACGCATCACTTCCTGCCGAGGAGGAAGTGGATGAGCTCCTGAAGAAACTGGGGGCCACGCTGAGGCCAGACCCGTTGCCTAGAGACCATCGGCGGTGCTGTTTCTGCCACGAGGAGGGTGACGGGGTGACAGATGGGCCGGCCCGGCTTCTCAACCTGGACCTGGACCTCTGGGTCCACCTGAACTGTGCTCTGTGGTCCACCGAGGTGAGACTGAGGGCTTCTCCACTACCTGGGGCTTCCTGTTCATCCTCTTTGGCCATATCCTAATAATGCTGGTTTAAATACACCTGCGGAATTAGCGGTGTCACGATACCAAAAATTCAGTAGTCGGTGCCAATACCATTAAAATAACACGATTCTCGATGCCAATTTCGATACCATGGTAAAAAAAAGAGGATTGTCTAAGATTCCATGTAGGCTACTTGAACCGTGAACTTCTTTAAAATATTTGAAAAATAGCAAAATGTCCTACAAAGACATACAAAACATGTGCTATAGAGCATAGCACAACATAATAAAGTGCAATTAAGCCATTCAGCTAACAAGATGAACATGACATGAGTTTACCTTCTAAGCTATGGGCTAACGTTAAAACTACAGCTAACCTAAACTATGTACATAAGCCATTGTAACACACGTGCCCACCATCTCAAACATCATGTAACGTGTATTTTAGTATGACAGATTAAACAAACAGAAAAAGAGCATTCTTTGGATGTATTCAGAATTTCGCCGCGACTTCAACGAACATTGATTTATTTTGTATGATGCCAGATGTTAGCATCGGTGCTGCGCCTCTTCTGGAACTGAATCAGAACTTGCCTTGAATTCTTTAAACAAATCCAGATGACGATCTTTCAGGTGCTTAGCTAAATTGGAAGTATTCCCCCTTGGTCTGAAGACTGCAGTAGCATTTTTTGCATAATGGCTTCTGCGGATTAATTATAACGCCACGGTCATCTGCCTCAAACGCAAACTACTTTTTTTGCCTTTCTTGTCAACAAGTCGAAGCGGGGCGATCGCTAAAGCAGCAGTTGTTATCTTGTTTTTCTTAATGTAAACGTCGCCTGGAACACTCCTGAAGGCGCAGCACCGATGCTAACATCTGGCATCGGCGCTCACGGTACTTACGGTGCTTCAAAAAAATGGGCATTGTCGGTGTTTTGTTATTTTAGCATCGGAAGGTACCGTAAGTATCGGTTCTCGTGACATCCCTATGCGGAATGTCTGTTTGTTCATCCCGTCCTCTCCAGGTGTACGAGACCCAGGCAGGCGCTCTTATCAACGTGGAGCTGGCGTTGAGGCGTGGCCTGGCTGTGCGCTGTGCCTACTGCCAGCAGACGGGCGCCACCAGTGGCTGCCACCGCCTGCGCTGCACCAACGCCTACCACTTCACCTGCGCCACCAAGGCCCACTGCACCTTCTTCAAGGACAAGACCATGCTCTGCCACCTGCACCGGCCGCGAGGCGGGGCCGGGGACAAGTCCAGCTCCTTGGCCCTCCTGGCCTCCGGGGGCAGTCCGCCCCTGGGCTCCTACGAGCACGAGCTGCGCTGCTTCGCCGTGTACCGGCGCGTGTACGTCCAGCGCGACGAGGCGCGGCAGGTGGCCAGCATCGTACAGCGGGGGAACCGCCAGCACACCTTCCGCGTGGGCAGCCTGGTGTTCCGCGCCGTGGGGAGGCTCCTCCCCCAGCAGCTTGCCGCGTTCCACTCCGACTCGGCCATCTTCCCCGTGGGCTACCAGGCCAGCCGCATCTACTGGAGCATGCGCCATGGCAACAGGCGCTGCCGCTACGTGTGCTCTGTGGTGGAGAAGGAGGGCCGGCCTCACTTCACCATCAAGGTGGTGGAGAAGGGACACGACAACCTGCTGCTCTCCGGATCCACTCCCAAAGGTGCAAACGTGACCCCCTTGACCTCCGACCCCCCCCCCCCCCCCCCCCCCCCCCCCCTTGACCTAGATCCTTTCCCCCGGCCCTGTTATGTTCTAACGCGTTCTCCTGTCTGGTTCCAGCTGTGTGGGACCAGGTTTTAGAGCTGGTGTCTGAGCGACGTGCTGAGATCGGAACCCTCAAGCTATTCCCCATCTACCTAAAGGGAGAGGACCTGTTTGGACTCACTGTGTCTCCTGTCACCAGGATAGTAGAGTCGGTAAGAACACATGCACACACACACACACACACTAACCAACACCAGAATATTTTGTCATAGCACCACAGACACACCATCAGTAACATTGTAGGTACAAACACACAGTCTGAAACCAATCTTATTTCAATGTGACCAAACACTTTGTGTGTGTGTGTGTGTCTCCTCCAGCTCCCCGGTGTGGACGCGTGTGAGAACTATCGCTTCCGGTATGGCCGCAACCCCCTGATGGAGGTACCCTTAGCCTTCAACCCCAGCGGCAGTGCTCGCTCTGAGGCCAAGAGCAGCTCGCATGCCAAGAGGTTGGTCCTAAGGTACACTGTATGAATATAAACCTCCTAGCTACGCCCCGCGCACGCTTCCTAACACTCTGCTGCATTTCAACACTGTGTGTGTTGTCTCATCACCTGGGTACCCCCCCCCCTCTGGCTCGCTCTCTTCTGTCTGTCTGTCTCTCTCCTCCAATCCATTCTTTCTTCTCAGCTTCTTTCCTGCATGCCATCTGTCTTCCTCTTCTGCTTTCTCTATTTCTTCACCCTGATATGTCAAATCTAGGCTTGCTCAACAAACATACACTCAACATGTAACTCTCACACACACACACACACTAAAAAAATATCCACCCCTTTGCATCTCTGCTTCCTGTTGCATCAGTGCTAAATTCTATCTTGTTTCTCGGCCCCTCTCCTTCCTGCAGACCGTACACCCTCACCAGTAGTGGAGCGTCCAAGTCCCTGCAGGCAGGGTCGGTGGGTGTGGTCAGCGCGGTGGGCGTGGCCCCGGGCCTGCTGGTGTTGCCAGGGGAGATTGGGGTGGGCGGAGCGTCCCATAGCAAGCAGTCCAAGTCGTACCAGTACAGGAGGATGAAGATGGAGTGGAAGAGCAACGTCTACCTGGCCAGGTCTCGCATCCAGGTGAGACACACACACAAACATACATACACACACAAACAAAAGATCCCAACATCCCAACTGTGTCTCTCTACTGACTGTGTGTGTGTGTTTGTGTTCATTCCAGGGACTGGGTCTGTATGCTGCCAGAGACATAGAGAAGAACACCATGGTGATCGAGTACATCGGCTCAGTCATCCGCAACGAGGTGGCCGAACGCAAGGAGAAGATGTACGAGTCACAGGTAAGGATCTACACAAACGCATACACACACTCTTCTTGTCATGCCATGCCGTATTCTAACATTTCTTCTTCTCTGGTGTGTGCGCTGTAGAACCGAGGGGTGTACATGTTCCGTATCGACAACGAGCACGTCATTGACGCCACCATCTCTGGAGGCCCTGCCAGGTACAGCCTGCCTCCTACTGAAGTCTGTCTGGCACCGCTTGGTGCTGATGGGCGGAGTAGTCAGTGGTGCTTGTGTGTGTGTGTGTGTGTGTGTGTGTGTGTGTGTGTGTGTGTGGGCATCTACATCGGCAGCTGTGTGTGTGTCAGTTGCTGTGTATCTGACCCCCCTTACCTATTCCTCAGGTACATCAACCACTCCTGTGACCCCAACTGCATCACTGAGGTTGTGACTTTGGAGAAAGACCTCAAGATTATCATCAGCTCCTGCCGCAGGATTGCGCGAGGAGAGGAGGTAGGGATCTGTTGTCTTTATTACTTTGTAGGTAGGGATCTGTAGTTTATACTTCAGAGGAAACAGAGGTCTGTAATCTCACCTACCTCTTTCTTTCCTTCTCCCTGTCCTTCTCTCTGTCTAGCTGTCCTATGACTACAAGTTTGACCTGGAGGACGATCAGCACAAGATCCCCTGTCACTGTGGAGCCCTTAACTGCCGCAAGTGGATGAACTAGATCACACTGGCAACAAGGACTCACACTCACACATGTACCCTCTCTCTCTCTCACACACACACATACACACATGGAAACAAACACTCTTGCATTCCTTTGTTTTGGTTCATTACAGGCCCTCTGGTCTCCAGTCTCAAGCCTTTTCTTCTTTCTTTTTTTTTCTTTTTTTTTTACTTCAGCTGTTTTCAAACAAGTTTCAGGAAAAGAGACAGACCGCAGAACTGTTAGAGAGAGGAGGGGGTTGGAGGGAAGGAAGATTCTACATTTTCAAATAAGAAACAAGAGGCTATTTATCCCCAGACTATCGCCATCTGCCTTCTCACGAAATTATACGACTCAGAGTGGTTTTGGGTTCATCTCCATAAAGTGTGAAAGAAGATATGAAGTTGGTTGCGTTTCTGTATGGAGTTACTGGGGGCGTGGGGGGATAGTTGGAAGGAGGGGTGGGGGAGGGCAGGGCAGAGGGGTTTGCATTCACCAGCCAACGAGACCAGAGGAGTCCGGTGCTGGCGACAGCCTTATTTACATAGAGAGGCCGGTCCTCAGAAAACAGATCTATTCAGATATATATCTATACAGCTATATAGGCATGTTGACACCACTGAACAAGGAATGTACTGTAAGGACTTCCTTAGAGGGCAAAACTAAGGGAATAATAACTTGCACTAAAACAAGAAAATATACAGTAGAAAAATACTTGATTCCATAAGTCGTTTTTCTTTTCTTTTTTCTTACTCTCCCTCTTTTGATTTGTGTAAGATAAGATTTTTTTTTGTATTTATTACTTAATGAAGCTATTTTCTAAACAATGAGGAGAGTAGCGTTCTTCTTCTTTACCGTGTGTAAATATAGGTCAGATGAGGAGAACATGATTGACCAAAAGCTACCTTAACTTCACCTGTTTGGCATATTCTCTCATTTAGTGTTTCTCTCCACAGAAAAGAAGTATTTAAGAAGGATGCCTCTAGATCATTGTATGAGTTTATGTGCTGTAAACATCTGTACAGAATGTGTAAAAAAGAAAATCAAGAGTATTTTTGTTGTATTTAGAATGTAGTTCAGTTGTCTCTAAATCTTCTGACCACTTGAAGAATCATGCTCACGATCTTCTTATGTTTTTGTTTTCCTCAACAATGTTTTCAGTCATTTGTATATTGAACAGGGGCAATCAACGAATCGCCAGAGTGGCGATCTTGACGATTTATTTGATTGGTCAATCGTGACATAATTTTGTTTTGTATAGTCTGATGAGTATAAAAAGGATGAACTGTGAAGTTTTAAGTTTAAAGCCTCTTATGTAAAACAACCTGTACAGAAGCCTGTGTACACCTGCTCTGATCTTACTGATTGTCATCAACATCACAGACACTTATAATAAATGCCTTTCTTTCACTCAAAACCTTGCAGAACATTCGAATCATGCTTTGAAAATTAAATTGTGTGTTGTTTTTTGTTTACATTTCTTTTTTTAACAAAAAAAAAAAAATGCTGTAAATTGCTGACGAGTCTTTGGGTAGCTGGGGTTGTGGGGAAAATGGTGTTACGTTTTTGACTTTTGACTCAATTACGTAATCAATAATCTGTTACTGGTGGCATTTCGCTTGCTAGTTTTGAAATGAAGTTTTTGTTTGTTTGTGAGCCCACAGTAGTTGACTGAACTGTACTGTCAACTCTACACCATGTTGGTGGCTCCAACACTCCTTGTATTATACAGAACACACGGCATGATGTATTTTTTAAACTTTCAGAAGAATCGATTGTACATAGTTTTCCTTAATGGTTGTAACAAAATCAAAAAAAATCTTCTTGGGTATTTTCTCTTGTACATTCAGCTCATCCAGACCTGCTCACCAGTTCTCCTGTATAGTAGTTACCCTAATGTTGAAACATGAAGCCTTTTTGAATTATACAGAGTGATATTGGGTTTTTGGAAATTGTTGATTCAGATTTAGGAATCATTTACAATAAAATAAAAATATTTTACATCTTGAATGATTTCTGTTTCTTACTGGACTGAACTGGAAATTCATGGACATAGGAGGATGGTTAAAACAGAGCCCATGGATCATGTTCCTACTTCAATTAAAACATTTATTTGGTTGCATCATCTGAAAAGGAGAAAATACCTAATACAAACAAAAGTAAAATTAAAACATTATAGATGAGATATTATGAATACAAGCCATAGATTCAGGGCAGGAAAATAACAGGAAGGAGGTTTGCTAGTATTATGGGCTCTCCTGTAGCCACAGAGACTAATCTTAACTGCATACTCGAGACAATTCTTTAAAAAGAAAACATTGGGGCTCCTTTGTAGAAAATGTCATGTTAATCTGTATTCGGTTCTGATCAATACGATTTCCCTTCACTACGCTGGATATATGCCCATGTTGACAAACATGGGATCTGTAGTTCATAGGAGTAGATCTAGTCCTGGGGTCATGTGATCCTCTGACTAAGAGCTGCCCAGTATTTTAATATCAACAAAACATAAAACTCCAGTGATCGAATATTCAACCGAAAAATTCAGTCCACGGCCAGCTCAATGCCAAACCAAAACAAATTTTAACACGGTATGACATCAGCCAACAAGGACAGATAATTAAAACATTTTTATATATAAAAAAGAAAACATTAAAACAAGGGTTCTAAAACAGGTTCTTAGTAAACACTTTTGGATTTACTTGAGAATATTAATATGTCCTCTCAGTTGTCTCAAATGAGAGCTCTGTGCAAATAGGATCAAATTAAATGTTCAAATTTAGCATGATTGTAAATGTTTTAAACGCTTGCATCATACATTGCAAAAATATTATCTAAAATATTGGACACTGAATAGAGTTCTAATTTAGATGGACCAGCAATCTCCTTATATTACCTCAATCTTATTTTTCATCCCTCTTTACTTTCGTTTATTCTTCTTTCCTTGTTTTTTTTGAGGAAACATCTATTCCTCGTATGAAGTTGTCCCACCAGTCTTCAGACCTGAGAGTGTGCGTGTGCGTGTGCGTGTGTGTGTGTGTGTGTGAATAAGTCCTACAGGCATACTCGTGCATTCCCCAGGGTGCAGTTCCTCTCTTGTCCTCAAGGAAGGGAGGGGCAGCGGTGAGCCTTGAACCATGTGTGTGTGTGTGTGTGACTGACCAAGCAGCGGAGTGACATCATCACCATCAGCCCTCCATCTGCCACTGCTGGGACTGGGAGCCGTCGCAGATCGCCATGGCAACGTATCCCTTGGGGCTGCCTGAGTCGACCACGGTGAGGCACTGGCCGACAGACACCTGGTACAGACGGTTATTCTTCTGGAAGAGAGGAGAAGGGGAGAGTTTAGGAGGTGTATAGGAGGTGTGTAGGAGGTGTGTAGGAGGTGTGTAGGAGGTGTATAGGAGGTGTGTATAGGAGGTGTATAGGAGGTGTGTAGGAGGTGTATAGGAGGTGTGTATAGGAGGTGTATAGGAGGTGTGTATAGGAGGTGTATAGGAGGTGTATAGGAGGTGTGTATAGGAGGTGTATAGGAGGTGTGTAGGAGGTGTGTAGGAGGTGTATAGGAGGTGTATAGGAGGTGTGTAGGAGGTGTATAGGAGTGGGTATAGCAGTGGGTGTATAGCAGGTGGAGTCAGATGGCTGAGCGGTGAGGGAGTCGGACTAGTAATCCGAAGGTTGCCGGGTCGATTCCCCGCCGTGCCAAATGACGTTGTGTCCTTGGGCAAGGCACTTCACCCTACTTGTCTCGGGGGGAATGTCCCTGTATTTACTGTAAGTCGCTCTGGATAAGAGCGTCTGCTAAATGACTAAATGTAAATGTAATGTGTAGGAGGTGTGTAGGATGTGTATAGGAGGTGTATAGGAGGTGTGCAGGATGTGTATAGGAGGTGTATAGGAGGTGTGTATAGGAGGTGTGTATAGGAGGTGTATAGGAGGTGTGTAGGAGAGGAGTGTGTAACTCACCCCCAGGGACCACTGCTGAGACCCCCCTGAGCCGTGGCACTTCATCATGCGGGGAGGGTCGGTGGAGCGGATCTCGGACATGTCCAGACACAGCAGCCCCGCCAGGGTCAGCTCATGCTCCTCGTCATACGACCACTCCTGGGGGGCGGGGGAGGCAGAGGGAGAGGCAGAGGGGGAGGAGCCAGTGAGTGAGATGGTGAGAGAATCATTGTGTGACTGTCAGCATGTGTGTGCATGTGTGTTTGTGCGGGTATGTGTGTATGTTTGTGTGTGCAGGTATGTGTGTGTGTGTTACCTGTTCTGGGTCGTGGGGGTCACAAGCTCGTACCACCACAGCGCCGCCCTTCTGGCTGGGTCGACCCTGCGCCACCAGACACCGGTCTGCCTGCAGGTTACGCAGCTGTGGGAGACAAACCTCATTACACACTTCACTGTGTGTGTGTGTGATTGCTCCTCCTACAGTCTCTCAGGTTAAGAAAGCCCCCAGGTGCTTGCCAATTGAAACTCGCTAACAGAAACGTTCCCCAGACAAGAGACAGTTTGTAGTTCAGAGGGATGAGGGAGCTCTCTTACCCGTCCCCTCTGCAGGACCTTGGGGCGTCTGAGGCCCTTGTTGATGAAGACCGGCTGCTGGGGCTTGTTGTGAGCTGAGACCTGCTGCATCTCTGGGTAGATGTTCTCCAGGTACCACCTGAAGCTCTGGCAGCCCAGACGCTTACGGACGGCCACGCGCTCGCTGATGTCACCGTACGCACGCTCGCGTAGCTCCGGACGCAGGGCGAAATACTGTTCCTGATTGGACGAGAAACAGGAAGCAGTAGAGGCTCGTGATTGGAGGATCCAGGCAGGATGGTGGTGAGTGCACAGGCAGTGTGGATGTCAAAACAATGTGATTGGTGGTCTCTCCACAATCTGAGTCCAATCCGATCTGTGTTGGTAGTGTTAACAGGAAGAGATGTTGAGCTGGGAGGGGCGATTAACAAGCAATCATCTAGGCGGCAGAAGGAGAGATCACAGGCTAGCTCAGCTATTTATGTCATAAAAACAAATGAAGTTAAAAATAAGATGAATCATTTCATGATTTCGGTTTGATGAGGTTCCATGATTTCCTCTCTTCAAATTACGTGAGTCCTCTTCCTGGCCTAACAGGAAAGGACAGCCACTAACAGGAAGTAAGGTGGGTGTGGGGCCTGGCTGCTGAGTGAACACTCTTCCTTCTTTTTACATGGTACTGACTGGCTGTCGGGAGTCGCCGTGGTTACCTTGTACTCGTCCATCCAGACGTGAGCCAGCCGCAAGGAATTGTGGGCCATGGTGTCCTGGCCCCCGGGGGAGCCATAGGGGCGGCGCTTACGGAAGATGTGTCCCACCCTGGAGCAGGGGATGATCATGAGCTGGCCCCCACACATCCAGATCTGGAGGGGTGGGGGGAGGGGGCAGAGAGAGGAAGGGAGGGAGAAGGGGGGGAGGGGGCAGAGAGAGGAAGGGGGGGAGAAGGGGGGGGAGGGGGCAGAGAGAGGAAGGGGGGGGGGGGTGAGGCCGGTCACACCAAAGAATAACACAGTAGAAGCCTGCACACTTTAAACCTTGTATGAAAGAGACCTCACCTTCACTTCTAGAACCTGCGGTTCTCATGTGGTCGGAGGATAGGGAAATTAAAACCCTGACAGGAATGTGTGTGTCAGAAGGATAACAGTGTCCAAGCCAGGTAAATATACACCCGCTGGCCAGCTTCACACAGCTTTACACAGTACCAACCTATCTAACCCTGCCTCTGGCCCAGCGCCTGGCTCCATTTCCATGGGATTACTTCTTCCTCCTTTCCTTCACTCCTTGGAGGAAACCCTGATCTTCAGGTTCCTTTATTTGTACCCAAAGGTAGGTTTTGTTTTGCAGAGAGGAATCAAGGAAGAGAGCATGAGGGTATTGTGACAGGGCCAGGAGATGTGGAAAAGCTAATTCATCCAGCGTGTGACAGAGGGGTGGAAAGCTTGTTTGAGTTAGCTAAGGCGTAGCATTAGTGAGCACAAGCCAACACATAAACATTGGGGGTCCTTGCTGCTCACAGATCAGAGCAGCAGGAACGTGTGTGATGAAGAGAGAGAGAGAAAAAGGATAAAGAAAGAAAAGAGAGATTGTCTCTGAGATGTGCGTGTGTGTGTGGTCTCTTACCCTGAAAGAGATCTCCAGGTTCTCCCCTCCCCAGATGTCCATCCCGCCGTCGTATTGGCCAAGCTCGTTGAAGTACTTCCTGTCCATAGCAAACAGCCCACCAGCCATGGTGGGGGACCTAAGAAGGGAGTTACACAGATCAATAAAGACACACACTGAGCAATTATTGGACAGTCTGTAATGCTGGTTTTAATCAATCACTTCTGGTGTGTGTGTGTGTGTTTGTGTCAGGGTAGAGTCTCACCTGATTGGCCCCACGGCCCCATCGGGGCCGTTGAGCTCAGAGGGGGGGACGGGGTCCCACTTGAAGTGCAGCCCCCAGTTGAACCCCCCTCGGACGATGGGGGAGGGGCTGTAGGCCAGCGTGTCGGCACTGATGATGTCTATGACAGGACACACCACTGTGCGGCGGTCATGTTTGATTGGTGCGAGCAGTGGCTGGAGCCACGCCTCGTTGACCTCGCAGTGGCTATCCAGGAAGACCAGCACCTCGCCTGGGGAGGGGGAGAGGAAGGGGAGGGGGAAAAAGGATGGTTCATACTTGTACTTACTAGTAGCGTTGAGTGTGTAGGATGTAGTGTGTAGTGTATAGCACTACCTGTGGCATGGGAGGCTCCTATCATCCTGCCCCTGATCAGACCCTCCCTCTTCTGGTTCCGGACCAGTCGGACCCGAGTCCCGGCCAGACTCTGCTGAATGTACCGGTCCAGATCCTCCTTCAGGTCCTCTGTGGGAGGAGGGAGAGGATGAGAAGAGAGACTCTAATGTGAACATACAGTATAATCGATATATAGGTTTAGCTTGTAGCTTATTTCTACAGCTTGTAGTCTGGTTCAGCAGCTTGCCTGGTTCACTGTTGTCATCCACCAGGATGATCTCATGAAGCAGGTAGGCAGGCGTACGGTCCAGCACACTGTGAACAGTCCTCAGCAGGGCAGAGAACGCCTCGTTGAAGAAGCAGATCACTATGCTGGCCGCAGGCAGGGCCAGAGGATAGATCCGGTCTCTACACCTGAGAGAGAGAGAGAGAGAGAGACAAAGACAGACAGACAGATAAAGAGAGAGGGAGATAAAGAAATAAGAAAAGGGAGGGAGGTGGGGAACCAACAGAGGAAGGAATACAAACTGTTATTTGTTGTTAACTTGTTAACAGGGTTGTAATATCTCACAGTGCTGCTGAGTCAACTTGTCTGAGCTACTCCTGACTTTACCAATCACTGACAGGAATCTGTCCTAACAGCTCATAGTCTACCATGTGTGGTACTCTAGTCTAGTACCATGTGTGGTACTCTAGTCTAGTACCATGTGTGTGTGTGCGCTTTCAGACAGCCAAAGTGACAGAAATGCTCAGTCATCGCCCCTGGAAACCATGACATGATATCTGCTGTCAGTCGATCACTCCAATCAATACAAAATTCCCGTGTGACACTCATCGAAGCACACTCTGCTCATGTAGCCAGAAGTAAACACACAAAGCATGGTGACAGTTAGAAAATACACACACACACACACACACACCCTGCCCCTGGCGTACTTGCGGTCCCTGGTGTCGGGCAGATCCCGGTGGTATCCCAGACGGTTGCTGATGAGCACGTTAAAGGCGTGTTTGTGGTATCCTGTGTCCCTCACCTCCTGGTCTTGCTCACTGAAGATCATACCTGAAAAGCAACAACACAGTGTGACTCAGCAAGCCTCCCCTCCACACCTGGAGAGAGACCACACACAGACCACCAGCGGGGCCTGGCCAGGAGACATCATGCGTTGGCCAAAAAGGACAGAAATAGGAACACCACAGGACCCTAGCCCTCCAGGGTCCATGGGGGGGCCTTAGTCTAAGGCTTAACTCTAAACGGACTTCCCCAGGCTGACTCACCCATCTCAGGGGACAGATCTGCTCCTTTGAGGCCCCCCCCAGGCTGGTTGTGTCTCGGCCAGGCCCCCGCGGGGGCCTTGGTGGGGCGGCCCAGCCTCTGGAGCCCTGCGGCGGCCCGCGGAGGGGGGCGGCCCTGGTCCTGGCCCAGGTTAAAGTAGAGGAAGAGGAGGACAGACCAGGTGACGGAGGTAAAGAGGCAGCCATAGCAGAAGTAGCGCAGAGTCACGCTGCCCATGGTGGCCCTGTCATCCTAACACCACCCTCAGCAAGCACCTAGGACAGGAGGGAGGGAGGGAGGGACGAGATGGATAGAGGAAGAAGGAGAGGGGGGAGGAGGAGAGAGGGAGAGAGAGGCAGAGAGTTAAGACAGTTAAGCCTGTGCATTTCTTGTGAACTAGTACTTCAAAACCACACACATAGCCACAGAGAGATGACACAAGGGAGTTATTCTGCCGAGTCTCCTCCTTTGAGAAGAACAACAACAACCCCCAAAAAATCTAGCTATTTATAACCCGCTTAAAAACATCACCAAAGAAACACTTTAACCCTCTTTCCCTGTCTCTGTCTCTGTCTCTGTCTCTGTATCACTCTCTCTCTCACTCTCTCTCTCACACACACACACACACACACACAAAGCAGTAGATAGACATCCACTACCAAAATGCTATCCCCGGGTTCTGAAAGATTCCCCTTTTAGCCTTATACTAGACTGGCCTAAAGGACAAAGGTCTGGAGAGCAGGGTTACCCATTAACCCCCCCCCCCCCCCCCCCCCCCCCCCCCCCCCCCCCCCACACACACACACACACACACACACCTGGAACACACTCCTGCTGACCGAGACAGTAACCGGGCAGACAAACCAACCTCTTTAAATGCCCTGTCAGTATCCCTCAGCTAGTGACTCTGACACCGTCTTCTTTATACTCTGAATGTACAGCATTCTACGCAGCATTACTGAGGCCTCTTAACTGACCAGAAAACCACACTGTAACCATGACAGCGTGAAACACTCTGTAAGAGGATCAGCATGTTTCCCGTTACTCCACCCTCACAGGACACACACACACACACTTGCGTTCTATTACACAACACACACACTCTCGCCCGCAGCAGTGCTAACCCGCATGGAGCCTGGCAACACCACCACTGAGAGGAACTCAATACCTCATCAACAATTGATGAACAGGGGAGGGGCAGGCTGCCAAACAGCACATGGCATGTTATTAGATAATGTTATTACTCCCTCCAGTACCCCACTCCCCCTCCAGTACCTCCACTGTTATCCATTATGCAGTGCTGTTCCTCTGGTTTACCTGGAGGAACGATATTATCTCTCTTGGGTGACTAAATATAATAGGAAATCTCTTAGGTTATCAGAACATGCTTACACTAAACACCTGGGCCTCCTCTCAGAACCAAACCTGTCAATGCCTTTGGATGAGCGAGTCCATGACCCAGGTCAACCTACGACTGAGACCTCACATCCAATATTCACATAGCATCCGGCCCTTCCTCTGTCACTGGCTGTATGTGCTACCTTTAGGTAGTCCTGTGTACTTAAATAGAGATGATAGAAGAGGGCTGTATGAGATGTATTGATTATACTGTGCTGAGGCCACAGACAGATCTATTGATCCCTGGCTGTAAAAGCAGGGTGATCTGTGCCAGAGATCATGATGCTACCACCGTAAATGATATTGTGCTGGCCTGGGACACACACACACAGTATATTTCAAAGGCCACCAAAGTAACATCAGAGAGCTTTTTGACCGACACTGCTCTCAACCTTTCTAGTCTCTCTTATTTTTCCTTCCTCCCTCTCTTTTGCTTACCCTCAATGTCTTGCTCTTCTTCTGATCAACTCTGTCTCTCTCTCTCTCTCTCTCTCTCTCTCCAATTTACATAATTCTCTCTCATCCTCTCCCATCTCGCTCCAACTGAAACAATATGCAGGGGTAAATGGTTGGAAGTCCAGTGTTGTAGACCTATCACCACTTCAAGGATACATATTACCTTGAAAGGAGGAAGCCTGGTCAGTTAATAGGTAGACTGACAAGTTGGCTGGGGTGGAAAGTGTAGAGGTGTGGAAAGGGGAAGATGATAGAAACATCGCTAACAGAGGCAATAACTGGATACAGCGTTGCGGTGTGCAAACAACATACCGCTATATCAATGGCCAACAGCTTATCATTGACATCAGCGCTATCATCTGTTTGGATTTGGTTCCTAAGGAATTATTAGCGGATGCCAAGCTCCCAACTGGATGGCTGGGTTAGCTAACTGAGCTAACGGGATATTTTAATGTAAATCCTTATTGATGTTGGCACAGAATCATTACTAAGGATAGACTACTGCAACTACACTTAAGCTTTATTATCACAAAACTCAATCACAGCTGCTCTGATATATATGGCTGACCAGTGTGTGCGGAGCGAGCTGGCAAGTCACTGCGCAAGCTACACCCGACATTCCAACGACACTACATACAATATTTTAGATTGTTCCCTCATTCAAACCCCTAGCTAATGTTAGCTAGATGGGATAAAATAGTCGAACATAAACTACCTTGATTCTGGATCATCCCGATATGCAAGCCGTATATGAAACCCGTAATGTCCAAATATGTTCGCTGAGCAGACAAGCAGGCAACAGGCAAATCCAAGTTGTCTTTACTGTTGACAGTGAGGAGTCTGCTTAACACTGCTAGCACTAGCCAAGTAGGCTAGCTAGCTACCGTAAGCTCCTTGTGACACACCGCTCTTTCATCCCGTCCAAATCCGTGTCCTGTACCTTAACCCCAGTGCAGCTTGGAGGCGTGTTAGCTTTCTGTTGTGGTTGCTCCCCCTGCAATGCCCTGGTATTCGGCGGAACAGCACACACTATACAACACCGTAAAGTAAAGTATTGTAGTCGATAGATGGAGCTAGTTTGCGTGTGCTTGGAAATATAACATTATTTCTCCCTAAAGCACACATTATCCAATCGAGCGCTGGGGATTTACCGTTCTGACCAATCAAGGCGTATTGCGGTTGAATCTACCGCTTTTGCTAAAGTTGAGTAGGCAGTGACCTCGTGCGTACAGTCAATGATGATGCTGCAAGCAAGCGATGAACCAATCCATCCATCACATTAAGTTGCCCATTGTTTCATTTATATGTACATATTTATACTCATGATGGATTTTCCTATTGATTGTTTATCCTGGCATGAAAACATGTGCTGTTGCTGTTACAGATGTGCAGCTCTTAGGCAGTTCCCAGATGCTAAATTCTACCTAATTCTACACGCTTCCATGAACTGTTCACATTTTAAGGAAATATGCGAAATACTAAGTGGGCTTTTAAAAATTTTTTTATTTATCATTGTTGATCCATAAAGGTAGGCTAACTCGAAAAGGGGAACTGAAGAAAATGTGCTAAAACAGCGTGTCTTTTACAAAAGCCCTACTGTAGAAATGTTGGAGAATATGTAGATTAATATTCGTGCTCACCGCGGGGTGGCCGTGTCCACCGTTCAGAAGAAACATCGACCATGGTCTCCACTCAGAAAGTTCAAATAACTGAGATTCTATTTGCAACCTAATTCGTGGAACAACGTGATATACTAGCATGGTTTATGAGACAGCACTCAAATCTGATTGACATGTCTGTCATCATGATCTTGTTTTGTTACCGCATCGGCGTTATCATCATCAGCCCAGAACCATCGTAAAATAGAAGGAAAGTGACAGCTTGGAATTGTGCGCACAGCTTGACGCATCAGTTGGCACGAGTCCCGCCACGGTGAGAGCTAGTATTTACTGGCGGCCAGTCAGCGTGCGTGCTACACTCAGCTCTTCGCAGATCCATCTCAAACCTAAAGCGCGCACCTACACCAGCGAGCGCACATTCCTATCAACAAATCAGCTTTTTTTGTGAAATTTCGATAGGCGAATATTTGCGCGTGAGACTAGGTGGGGTTCTTAAACGGATTATTGATCCCGTCGAAGTTGCATCTACAACAAATGAATGCGGATATAGTCAGTAGGAAATTGGAATGATCCTGCAGCGAGGAACGTTCCCAGCTTGAATATTCTACACCAAGCTGTCCAGTCCACCACTCCCAAGAGGTCGGTGGTACGCAGGCTACTATATACCTACAATATAGGTATTCCCGAACAGACATCAAACGTTTCTCGACTACAAAACAAAACATCGAGTTTTCTGACTTTCTCATGATGGGAAGCACTGTGGCAGACCCCAAGAGGAGAGACGTGAAGAAGAAGAGTATAAGGAAGAGGAGATCGCTTCGGTTGAACATGCCCGTGAGTGTGAATGACGTTCTACCAAAATAGGCTACAGGCTGAATCTCCTGTAAATAGGGACTGTTACTGTTACTGTTACTGATGGACATAATGCGTCCCCCCTCCCCCCTCCAATAGCCTGGTTGTGGGCGGGGCAGGTTTGTGTTTGTCGGACAGCTGATACTCATGTCATAGTTTAGACTTATCTTGTATCTGTGTCAGGGGAACATAAGTCCCCACAGGACTCAGGAAAACAATGTACGGCATTTATGCCACTGCGCACCTTTAATTACGACAGCAGCAGCATGAACATTTAATAAAAAGTATTATTACAATGTTGAACAACAATGAGATAAACATTGAATAGAGGTGTTTCCCACAGCATTTAGGAACACCGGAGTAGAACGTGGGAATTGGGTGTGTTGACATTCAATGGATTTAATTCGTAAAGTTACATGCACTTCTTCAGTTTCATGCATTTGGGGACGTGAGTTTTTTGCCAATCGTGTAGCAAACACAATACACACAAGACCTCTCTCTCAAATCAAACCCTAAAAGGTATAGGCTTAATGAGTCCAGTAATCTGATCACCAAATGGCAGTTAATGCATCCATTATAATAAATACTAGGCTAATCCGCATGGGAGGAGAGATGACCTTCCCATCACTGACACAGAAAAACGACATTACCCAGCAGCCACTGAGTCATATATAAACTACACTACCCATGATTCAGTGTGTTACAGTGCATTAGGCAAAAGGTCAGTCTGCAAGGAGAAATAGGGGCAGAGTTCTGCAATCTGCTCAATCTCATGCTTTTCTCCTCTCATTTTTGATGATTCATAAAGATCGTCCTGTGAGAACAATTGTGTTTTCCATCCTTCCAAACACAGGCTCTCACTCTCTGAGCCATTCCCATGGTCACAGGAAATGGCTCCTTGGTCCACTCATGCGTTTCATCATCATCATCCTCATCATCAACAACAACAACAACATTCAAAAACAACAATGCACTCTTGTTGTGTGTGGTGATAGCTCAGCCCCTCTCCATGTGTCTGCTCCGTGGTATGAAAGGACTTCTTGTCAGCTTCATCTGTTTATTTGAAAAAAGACAGACTGAAAAAAACAATCTATGTTTGCACAGGCCTACACACCAGTCCCTGCCAAAAAACCCTATCAATCAAAACCAAAACACACTCCTCCACAGACAGCTAAATGCCAGTGTCTTGTTTGAACCGATAAAGGTGTTGTCTGCATATAATGTGCCCTACATTATGTACAGAATAGGTGTTCTGTTTGTCACTATGTCCGTATAAAGAACGCGTGTTTGTCTGTTTCTGTAGAGAGATTGTGTGTTGATCGTCTATACGTGTGCAGAGCAGGGCACTCACACAGGTCTCTGTGCTGTTGTGGCGCACTAGCCAGTCTGGTGTTGTATTGTATGGGGACAGCAGGCCACTATAGTGTTTACTGCTCTGTCTACCTCTGTCAATGGAACCACATAATCCCCTGGATACACTGAACTTTGGTAGCAACACACACATAGAGAGGAAAGGAGGTCAGAGTACATTTGAGGAAAGCTAGATATCAGTGTGTAATAGTGACCAGTCTGTTACTAATGACCTACCTGAGTTGACTTACAATAGTTTGAGCATGATTGCAGGAGGACCGGTTTGTGTGTGTGTGTGACACCTGTTACTGCTCTTAGGCTAGGAGCTATACTATACAATAAAATATGCATCCAAACTTTACCGAGAGGGAATGTAACCGTAGTTTACGGTTTTGTTTGGGCTTGTTTGTTTCTTTTCCCTGAGCACACCCTTGATGCTGGCCACACGCTCTGGCCTTTAGAGTGAGCAGGAGATGTTGGATCCCATCTGGATCCCATCCTCACAACACGTCCACTGTGCTCATGCTGCTGGTGTCAGTGACCGCAGCCAGCTGAGGAGAGGCCTAGCTGAGGTTGCCGGTCCTCTGCAAGGTCCTCTACTACGCACATGTAATTGAACGTAGAAAGATCAAATCTATGTTGCGCAACAGCTGCAGGATGTTTTTTCTGCTCCCATGACCTTAATGAAGACCTGTTAGTCTTTTCTTTTTTTTTCTTCTTTTTTTTTTTAAAGCAGTTGGCATTTCTTACAGTTACTCTATACTTTACCAGTGGCGTGTGAGGTATGCTGTCGTCAGAGAGATGGTTAGAATCCAGCCTCTCTCTCTCTGTCTCTCTGTCTCTCTGTCTCTCTCTCTATCACTATTTCCCCACCCCCTCTCTCTTTCTCTCTGTATGTGTGTTTTCGTTTATTTATTTTTGTGTGCGCATGTGCATGTGTTTTATTTGTGAGGGGGGCAAGGTTTTGGAAAATCCTCATTCTGTCCATCATTTAGAATAACCTTCTTGGCCAAATACTGTCAAAAATGAATACAAGGACACACATGGAACCCCCCCCCCCCCCCCCCACAAACACACATGCACACACACACACACATATCCAAAATGTCCATAAAACCAATGAAGCAGCTCGGTCAAGCGTTGCCTTGTCCAGGCACCTAAGAACAGATCTAGAGTCAGAGTGTGTGTTCAGCTACATGGAGTGAGTCTGAGAGAGGTCACAGTCAGCTGATCTAAGACCAGCTGCTGTAAGCACAGAGGCTGGAGTGGAGGATGCTTCTCTGGTGACCTCCTCAGGGGTCAGGAGGAGGGTTGTTGGTCAGTAACTGTAGCTACAGACAGATGGGAGAAGTGTGGAAGCCAAGGAAGAGGAAGAAAGGGAGGAGGAGGAAGGATGTACTGTGAATAGACGGCCCACTGACCTCCATCCAGAGAGAGAGAGAAAGAGAGAGAGAAAGAGAGAGAGAGAGAGAGAGAGAGGAGGGGGGAAGGGAGAGAAATAGAGAGCTGCTGACGACTACTCTCCAACACTAGTCTAGTTCCTCCCCTCTCCTCCGTGTCCCTTCCCCCTCCTTCTGCCTTGCCTGTACTCCCATCTCCTCCCTGTCACCCCCTTCACCCACTCCTCCTCTCTTTCCCTCCTCCTGTCCTACCCCTAGCCTATCCTGATCGGTCTCTCCTCTGACTGGTCCAAGGCTCCTCAAATAGGATTTGGCAGGCCTTGAGGAAGAGGTTTAGGTAGTCTGATTATGGCCCAGCTAAGCAGACCTTTTGTAGTCATCCCTGGGACAGACTGGAGGACTGTACCTACCTGACCTGACTGGTAAGTGTGTGTGGATGGTTCTGTGTTGTGTCTTCAACAGTGTTCAGTTTCTCTCTCTTTCTCCCATTCAAACTGACACACACACACCAGTTCTGCCAGACCACCACTCACATTGGTAGTGTAAGAGAAACATTATATTATTGGTGTTGCTTTTGTCTATTTTAGCACATGGATTTGTGTCAAAACTCCATGTTCACACTGTACTGTTTGAATTCAACATAGCACAGTGCACTTTAATCATCACGATAGTCCAAGCAAATTTTGTCAAACTTGTGTAAACTTTACTTGCAACCTCTTGTGTCCTTCACTGGAAACATTGACCGTTTCGTCTGGTGACCTAGGAGGGTTTGTTTTTGAGACTCTGTAGGAAGCAGCCAGTCTCTGGCTCCAGCATCAAGTTTGGAAGGAGACAACAGTGTCAATAATGAGTCAAGTAGCTTCCTATCCCTCTCTGCTTTTGGGTCCTTGTCTGCTTCCCTGACAGTGTAGACCTGGATGGGGGTCTTCCTATCACCTTCCTAATACCTCTAATGCGGTAGAAGGGGAGGAGAGCTGGAAGGACATGTTTTTTAATGACCGAGACGTCCCTGTCTCTTGATCGGAGATAAGGGCCAGCAGGACACATACACAGTGTGTCCTGCCAGCCCAAGGTCACCCGTATGGCCGCGTTGGGACACACAATCTACTTCCCTGTGATATACGAGGCCATTTACGTCTTTGTGGCTGTCTACAGATGTGATTGGATGGGAGGGTTTATAGTGTGTGTGTATATCTGTGTGTCACTGTGGATTTGGCCTTCATTTCTGCACATGGTTGGGGAAACTTGAATCCTTCAGTCAGTTGTCAGTAGCAACAAGGCTTTGTGCCGGTTGATATGGATCTGAGGAGATGTAGGCTGAACTGTGAAATGTACTCTGCTGGCTCTACTCTTGTAGATGTGTGTGTATGTGTGTGTGTGTGTGCGGGGGGGGGGGGGTATTGGAATGTGTGTCCGAATATGTGATATATTGTCCCAGTTTTAAGTGGAGTCAGATGGCTGAGCGGTTAGGGAATCGGGCTATGAATTAGAAGGTTGCCGATCCGATTCCCAGCCCTGCAAAATGACGTTGTGTCCTTGGGCAAGGCACTTCACCCTACTTGCCTCGGGGGAATGTCCTGTAAGTCGCTCTGGATAAGATTGTCTGCTAAATGACTAAATGTAAGTGTGATGTTAGCCTCCTGCTGAGTCATGTTTAGAAGGTTTCAGCAAATGAGCCCCACACTCCTCTCTAACTGGCTCTGGACTTGTGCCAACTCTCACTGTCTATCCTTTTAACTCCTCTCTCTCTCTCTCTCTCTCTCTCTCTCTCTCTCTCTCTCTCTCTCTCTCTCTCTCTCTCTCTCTCTCTCTCTCTCTCTCTCTCTCTCTCTCTCTCTCTCTCTCTCTCTCTCTCTCTCTCTCTCTCTCTCTCTCTCTCTCTCTCTCTCTCTCTCTGGGTCTGTGGTCCTTTATAAAATCCTTCCATTCTCAGTCTCCACATGGAGGAAGAACGGGGCAAAGGGCTTTTGTGTGTAAGTCTGCCTTTCAATACCGTGTTTAATGACTCTAAAACCAACCCTCTTCACAGATACTTTTGTGTGTTGTGTGTGTTTAGGGATTAACTGTATCACTGTGAACTGAATCTATTGTGAAGAAAAGTTCAGTTGCATTCCGAGTGTTAAATACATACTAAAACGTATGCTACTCAAACACCAACACCAAAGTGTGTTCAGAGAAAAACGCAAAATATAGATGTTGTATATGATTTATAAATGTAGATAAAATGAAGCTGTTTTCAAGAAGCTGTAAATGGCGTCGGTGTTATTTCTCTATACCAGTACTGACAGTATGCTGTAGCTATATTTCAGCTCTGCACCAGTGTCCATGAGGTTGTGTTGTTGTTGGTGTAGTCCAGGGATCTAGTTCTGGAAGCCTTGGGAGCCCGACCCTGCAGTACATGACTCCAAACTCGCTGACTGTCACTCCTGTTACAAATGATGTGTCGGAATCACTCTTTATTCTTTCTCTCCTTCCCTCTCTCTCTCCTTCCTTGCACCCACCCTCGCTCTCTCTCTCTTTCTCTCTTTCTCTCTATCTCAGGACCTCAGTTCTTTTGCCATGCCCTTCCTCGAAGGGGATGCAGACCACGTGGACAAGGACAGCTCACACAAGGTACAGTAACTTTCTACACCAAAATAGTCATTTAAAACATTACAAATACAACTTCTTTGTGCCAGATGGATCTTTACTCACATTGCATCTCATGCAATTGTTCTTCAGGTCACGTTTAGCCTCCTGGGGATACTCCATACTGTCTCATAGGGAACCAATAGTCTTAACTGTTTCATAAGTAACTCACCATGCTTGCCTTACCATGCAAGTTTTAAGTAAGACTTCCTGTAAATCTGTCTTCAGCTTCCTGTCTGCAGTGTCTGCTTCCAACACCATACTGTGTCATCATTGTGCTCTGGATCTCTGTATTGGTCCGTACTGTCTGAGCTATTCCTCTGGTGATTATGTAAACATTGGCATTGTTACCATGTTTGGTTTGATTATTGCTCTCAATCGGATGATAAACCTCTTCTTTCAGCGTTAGCAGTGCTAGGACATGATGGTATGTTCTTGCAGCTTTACAGTGATTTCTCTCGCTCTCTCTCTTTTTTATTATCCTTATTTGTCCTCTCCCTGTATCTTCAACCTTGAAGTATGAAGGTCTCACTCCTTTTCCCTCTCTGTTATCAGAGTTGATCACTGAGAACTGCAGGCTCCACAATCCATCAGCTGAATGGTGTACTTTTAGAAAGCTAGATTATGGTAAATGTATGTTATCTGCTTGTGTTGGGTTGCAAAGAACGAAAGTGTTATCTTAGTTCCCTAATTCCATCACCACTGTTTCCTCGTTCTTGAGGTCGGCTTAAAATTAATTCCTAGTGGAGAAATTATTGTTTTTACTACAGTGGCTGTATTCTATTTTGTTCTGGGAAGTTTACAGTAAACAGGTAAACACTGTGTCTCTGTGTGTGTGTGTGTCTGAGAGAAAGAGAGAGTGTGCGTTTGTGTCCCTTTGCTCTGGGAAATGCCTGTGTCTCTGGCACTGAGCCAACGTACAGTGCCATGTAAACATACCGTGTCAGCATGTAGCTAATCTGTTGATTACTACCTGCAGCACTGACTAGGGCATTTCTGCACACTGATCTTCTCACAGACACAGATATGGACATGGTGTCAGCGTGTGATGCAGAACAACTAGTGACGTAACGTTACAAGTTTTATGATTACTGTCCTTGTAGACTACTGTTTAGTCGCTGAGCGGTTTTAATAGGCTCGTACACTGACTAGGCTCACTGTGTGAACTCCACTACAGATGGTGGCTGCCATGACAAACTGTCTGTTGGTGGCATGGAGCGACAGAGAGAGGAGAGAGAACTGAGAGAGAGGGAGAGAGAGGGAGGGAGAGGGAGAGAGAGGGAGAGAGAGGGAGGGAGAGAGAGGGAGAGAGAGGGAGGGAGAGGGAGAGAGAGGGAGGGAGAGAGAGAAAGTGAGAAACTGAAATAGAGAAGAGCAACGAGAGAGACTGAGAGAGAAAGAGACGCTCCTGTCTGTGTGTGTCTCCATATGTACATGCATATTCCTATGAGACTGAGTCACCTCTCTCCTCACTCTGACCAGACAGATCTGGGATACGGCACCATCATAGTCATCAGCATCGTTATTACGTAACTGATTTGGTTTTGTAAATGAAGTGGGTCGACTCACAAACAGCAGACAGCATTTTAGACATAAGGCTATTCTATTCTATTCCAGTCTTATGTATTAGAGTTTCTTCTATCTCTTGGTGCTCCCTACAGGGTGAGGGGAACTGCAACTCTGCCAGCCCCACCAAGGGCTTCTTCACACGGGGGCCATTCAGCCGGCCCTCCAGCCCCAAATCAGCCCCGGCCAGGACCAAGACCAGCCCTGGCTCCCCCAAGACCATCTTCCCCTACCCTCCCTCCTTGTCCACCTGCCACCAGGACTCCCCTCCCAAGTCCCCTCGTAGGTTGAGCTTCTCCGGAATCTTCCGCTCAGCGTCACGGGACTCCGCCTCTTCTTCTACCTCCACCTCTCCCGTCAGCATCAAGCTGTTCTCCCGTGCCAGGAAGGGTAAGAGGCTGCACACACACACACACACACACACACACACACACACACACACAAACCTAATGACGAGCGGCTCCTCTCAACATCTCTCAAAAAATAATTATATTGGCCTGTGGTTGATATTTAATGTAAGTGTGTGAGTGTGAGCGTCTGTGTGTATGTGCATGCATGTGTGTAGGCAAAAGTGTGGGCGGTTGAATGCTGATGTAGCACACCAGGATAATACATACACAATACAGTGTGGCGTCACTCAAGCTTATATAACTAAAACACACACACACTCACACACTAAAGTGGGGTTCTGATTAGAGCCCTGAAATGTCTGGAATTTTGTTTTGATGGTAGACCAACGACAGTAATGACACAGTAGTACCGCCCTCAATGTGTGTGTCTGTGTATGTGTGTGTGTGTGTTCTTCCACTGGGCCTCAGCTAGTAGAGAGGTCAGGCGGCCTCCCAGTTGTAAGACCAGATGATGTTCAGTACTAGTCAGTCTGCTGGACCACCTCCAACTGTCATCATTACATAACCAGCGCTGCTAGGCTAGTTAGCTATGATGCCACCACCATGCTGCTCATGTTATTATTATGATATTGTTCAGCAGAGGTCAAAAACAAGAAGAAGCTCATTTCTGATGTCAATGTTTATGACCAAACCAGTATTGTGGAGAACCGTGAGTTCTACTATAGGACCCCTACATTGCTGTTGGTGAAGCTTGGATGCTGGTTACCTAGAGCCATCTAGTGGTCATTGAAAGTATTACACCCAACAATAGGCCACTGTAAGTGGAATGGACCGTTACGTAACTGATGTTGTGATGTAAGAGAAGAGCTGGAGAGAGAGAGAGTAAGAGAGAGAGAGAGAGAGAGAGACAGACAGACAGAGAGAGAAAGAGAAAGAGAGTAAGAGAGAGAGTGAGAAAGACAGACAGACAGAGAAAGAGAGAGAGTAAGAGAGACAGACAGAGAGTGAGAGAGACAGACAGACAGAGAGAGAGAGAGTAAGAAACAGACAGAGAGAGAGAGAGATCTGGGGAGGACATTCACACAGCAGGTGATGAACATTCTGGGTTTCATTTGTCCACCTGACCTCACTCTGCCCGAGGCTCCTTTATGTGAGAGGAAAAGTAAACAAAGATAAACACTTCAAATCACTTACACATAAGAATATGAGACGATAGGCAGCAACATGAGTGTGTGTGTTTGTGAGAGAGTATTTCTGCACTGCTGTAGGAGATAAGGAAAGGCCTTAAGCATGGCTTAGTCAAGCTGACACACACACAGACACACAAACAAGGAGAGAATTCCTTCATGGTTAAGAGGTTTTATTCATGGAGGGCCAACAGGGATTCATAATGGTCAGGTCTGTAGAGACTCTAACTAGTCAAGGTCACTAGAGGACAACAGTGGGGTGGGAACGAGTGGATGTGTGTGCGTGTTTGTGCGTTCATATCTGTGTGTGTCTGCACATGTGCCTGTGTGTGTGTCTGCGGTAGCTTTACTAGATGGGAGGCAGAAATAAACTGAACCAGTCAACACCAATGGCAGACAGTCAAGGTAAAGAGAATGGTGGTTTTGGCCTGTTTGTTGTTGCCTTTGCCTGTATGAGCAGCTTACAGAGTTTAGAGGAGCTACAGGGGTACTGGTCAGGGTCCTAATGCACCAAGTCTCAGTCTCCTAGTCCACTGGCCTGGGAGTTTATTAAGTTAATAGTGTCTAGACTACTTAAGCACAAACACACAGACTAACAAACACACACAAATACACTTATGCACACACCCCTGTGGCCCCTAGACTCCTGCCAAGTTCACTGGAACAAAGTAGCAAAACACTCTGTTCACACCCTCCCTCCCTCTCTCTCTCTCTCCCTCTCTCTCTCTCTCTCTCTTTCTCTCTCCGCCCTCGCCCCCTTCTTCACCCCGTACACCTTTTTTCCACCCTCCCTCCCTCCTTGTATCTGACCATTTATCTACCCCTCCCATTTCTTCTCTTCTTTCCACCCTCCAATCTATCTCATGTGCCTTTTCCGTGCCAGAGATCAGTTCTCATCAGACAGAAGAGGAAGAGAAAGAGAAGGACACACAACCACGCACACACACTCGCACACGCACACACACACACCAGCGGAACAAGGCCAGCAGGACTGCTAGCAGTGCATCACAGAACTGCCGAGATGAAGGAAGGAATTAAAAGTTACAGTAGCTACAGAGGGAGGGAGACAGGGTGAGAGGGAGAGAGAGAGAGGCAGAGAGAGTGGGTGGGAGAAGGAAAGGGAGGGGCAAATGACAGGCAGAGGGAGAGTAGAGAACCACACATAGAGGTGAACTCATTTTTATTCTAGCTTCGTCACAACTAGAGGAGGTCTCTCTGTACTGTATTCCGTCTGACTGTCTGCTTGGCCAGTGTTGTTGAGACCAGTCCTGGAGGCTTAGAGAAGGAAGAGCAGAGACGGAGAAAAGAAAAGACGAAGAAGGAGAAAAGGAGGAAAAATAAGGTTGCAGTTCCTCATTCTACTTTTCTGGAAGAGAGAAAGACACACAGGGGTAAAGGGAAAGAAAGATTTGGAATGTGGTCTGTTATCTGCTGTGTGACAGACTACCTAATCTACTTACTAGAGTGTGGTTACATTCCCACCAACCCAGCCTCAGCCCCAGCCCCAGCCTCAGATTCAACCCCAGCCTCAGCCTCCAGTATGTCTGGTTGTTACTCCTCTTTTTAACCGTTGCTTTACGCCATCCGCCCGCTCCGACCAATGAAACGCTTCGGCAGCCTGAAGATGAACAGGAAGAGGAAGGAGCAGGAGAGACGGACAGGAAGGAGGCAGTCTGAGCCCCATGGGCCTCTGGGATACAGTAAGCAGACCGTCAGCATTAGTCAGATCAACTGTTGAGATGTAGAGCTGGATGATGTTGATGTGTTAGAGTTATCTGTACAGTGATGTCATAGAACTCCTGCTGTACTTGGCGTCCTGCTTTGGAAATCACACGAATGCTGAGATTTAGAGAAAACCAGTGTGGATTGAAGATAAACGGTATCAATAGATAGTCCGTTGGAGTAAAAGTGTTTTTAAGTAACATTATCACAGAATGTTGGGTGTCCGTGATAGAAATGTTTTTCTTGTCTGTGTGTAGCGTGAGTAAAGTATGTATGTCATGTAAAGAGGTTAGAGGGGGACGGTGTAGAGGTCTTGTTTGTAATTCCGGAGGAGTGTGTGTGTGTGCATGGCTGCCAAGGAGACACGTTTAATTATTTAGGCTGACATGACCGAGTGGAAGTGAAGACATAGAGTGACCTATAAAAACGGAATACTTCACAGTTCTACTGATTCAAACTCAGAGACACACAAACACAGACCAACAAACACACACACGCATGCCTCCATCTTGTGTGTCGTACAAGCACCTGCTGAGGGTTGTCTTCAGTTGTTACTCACACTTTTTTGTCTCAGAGATCAAGGACCGATGCAGAGAGGGATATTGTAGCAACTCTGCTGTCCTCAAAAAGGTTGTGGCCACCTTATCCACCTTATCCACCATATCCACCTTTCTGCCCTTCTTTACATGGGGTAGAGACCTGAAAAGATGGTTGCCTCTGCACAAACACTCCCTCTCTCATCACCACCTCTTCTCCTCCTCCATTCTCTCCCTCCCCCATATCAGTCCATCCTCCCTGGGTCCCATACTCACCTCCCTCCTCTACCTCCTCTCTAGTTTCCTGCACTTCTTTTCACCCCTCCTCTCCTCTCCTCTATCTTCCCACTCCCCTCCCTCCCTCCTTCCCTCCCTCCTCCCTTCACTCAGACCCCGCTGAGTCACGGTATCAGTCAACACACGCATGTTGCAACAGCCTGCATACTGACACAAGGAAGAGGGGGAGGGGATGAGAGGAAAGGAAATGAAAGGAGAAGAAAGGAAAGGATAGGAAATCAGAGGCTGAAATGACAGCTGTTGTGGCCCTCTGGCAATGCTGACATTCACACAGTGTATCTTACATAACCTGTCTGTTACCGGGTAGAAACACGTTGAGTCGTGACCCCACATTACACCGGCTGGGCCGCCAGGGCTGTAATCTCACAACCACTACTCACTACTATTGTTAGGCCAGAGCACACCTGACTATTGTTGCTCTACATTGAGGTCTATGCTTCTGTTATCATGATGCTGGCCAAAGGCCTATATGAGATAATCTGAGAGGGGCTTAGAGAGGAAGGGAGAAAAAAAGAAAGAGAGAGAGGGGGGGGGGGGGGGGGGGTTAGAGAGAAACTACTAAAGGGAGGGGTAGTAAAAGAGTAGGGCTTAGTTTTTTATAAAGCTCATAATCTCTATAATCACAAATGAAAACAACTGTTGAATCTAAGTGAAACTGAGTTTTTTTTCTTCTTCACAGTATTTTGCAAATTGCAAATTGTATGTGCTGCCAAAGATTGTTAATTTGCCTTTCAACAAGAGATGTATCTGCTTTGCATAATAGACTGCAGGGGGCACTAGCAATTCACTTTTGTGTGTGTGTGTCTATGTGTGTGTGTGTGTGTGTGTGTGTGTGTGTGTGTGTGTGAGAGAGAGAGTTTGCGTTTGTGTCTGTGTGTGTGACTGTGACAAGTGTCAAGAGAAGTGTTATATTCACAACTGTTTTTAAAGACACTGGCTACTTTCTTGCTTTGCAATGCATGCTGGGACAGGCTGTTGATTGCTCTTCCCTTGACGTGTCACTCAGCCCAGACACAGGTAGCCATTTCCTGGAACACACACATACACACACACAAATATCCACAGACATACATACACACTCAACACTTTCCCAAACACTCTTTATTTCAAATCCCTCCCTGCCTCGCCCCCCTCTGTCTCTTCTCTTTTCCACTCTCTCTCCATCTCACTGCCTCTGGTCCGTTGCCATGGTAGTAGTCTCTCTCAGTCTGGGGTCTGATGCCCCACGTTGAGTGTGTGACTCAGTGGAACACTCAGAGCCAGCGGCCTGCCCATCTAGTTATCATCACCAGCTTTGTCAACCTGAGATGACCCCACCAAATACCTAGTATTGGTATATTTAGTTATGGCATAGTATTGTATAGTGTAATATGTCATAGTATTATATAGTATAGAACAGTATATGAGAATAGAACATATTAGAGTATGGAACAGAATGGGGAGTAGTAGCGTGCTAGCTTGCTATTAGTAAATGTTGTATTAGACTGAGATTAGGGTTAGAATGTAACCCTGGGATTCCAGAGAGGTTGTGCAACAGTGTCCAGTTGGTGCTTGAGCTGATGGAGCTGTTGTCAGCCAGTCAGATTGGTTTATTTGATCAGCTGCTTAATGCCACGGAGCAGTCTGGCCAATCAGGTCCATCTGGAGGAGGAGGGAAGAGGACTAACTGTAAACTATAAATACTGAAAGATCGGGATTGAGGTAGGGGAATGTGGGTGTATTGTATGTGTGTGTGTGTCTGTGTGTCTGCTCATGTCCGCTCCAGTGCTGAGATCGACTAGCTAGTCCAGGTCATAAAACTGAGATGATCACCATAATCACATCTCAGTGCACTGAGCCTCCCTACGTTCTCACTCTTCCCTATGCTCGCTTACTCTTTTCCCCTTCTCTCTCTCTTTCTGCTGTGGAAGCGAGCCATGTTTAATTCAGATGGACTGGTACACTGTTTTGTCTGGGTTTGGAAACACTGAGTTCCAGCCTCTCTCTCTGTCACACACACACACCCACCCACTCTGCTCTCCATCTGTAGCCTGACTAACCCAGACACACTGCTCTGAGGTATGCTAAATCAGGGATGACAGCGAAAGAGAGAGACGAGGAAAAAAGGGAACAGTTGTGAGTGTTTGCTAGTATGTGTGTGTGGGTTTGAATGTGTTTGAGAGTGTATGAGTGTGTGTGTGTGTCATCTCTAAGCAGTAAGCTGATGATTCAGTAGCTCTGACGTTAATGATCCATGTGTCTTTATGGGGCAGAAGGGAGGGATAAACGCTACACACACACACACACACATGCGTGTGATGCCTCTCAAATGAGATAATGCAGGATATCAGTAACCTGCCGTTAGAATGCATTCGATGGCGAATTCCTCTGTACATTACTGTTATGCTGAACCAGCAGAACTAGAGTAATCAGCCAGCTACCGTTTACTGCAATTGACAAGTGCTCATAGATCACTCCTCCTAAAGAGTGCGTGTGAGTGTGTGTGTGTGTACATACGTGTGTGTGTACAGGGTGCTATGTTACATTCACCATATCAGGTAGCCAGAGAAACTCAGTCTTTCTCTGTCTGTGTACAGTCAACCAGAGAGTGCAGTGTAACTGTAACGGGCAGGATGCTGGTAGAAGACATTGTTAGCTAGTTGCCAAGCGTTGTCCCTCTCTAGAAACACAACCACACATGACCAATGTGATTGGGTGACATGACCTTATCAACGGGTGATTGACAGCTACTGTTGTCCACATGTCCAGAACGCTAATCTCAAATCTTGTTCATTGAGAATCATGTAACCCTATTCTTCTCTCTCTCCCCCCCCCTCTCTCTTTTCTTACACCCTCTCTCCCCCTAGCGTCCAGTGTGTCCTCACCCCCCTCGACGCCCTCCCTGCCCCCCAATCCGGCCTCCCAGCCTGCCCCCGCGTTCCCCCTGGAGTTGTATCGAAGTGAGCCGGAGAGGCTGGAGGCCCGTCTGCGTTCCTACTCCTCTCCCCCAGACACAGGGCAGCGTTACAACCCGCACACATCATCCTCCAGGCCTCCCCACACACCTTACACCACCATCGCTCCCTCGCGAATGGTACGTACTTTACATATCCCCATTTCCTTTCCCTCACTGCATCCCTCACGTATCCCTCCCCATCCAGACTCTCCATACCCCATCCACATCCAATGCAATCCCTATCACTACCTACTCAGTACTCCCTAAAGTTCTATGTGCACCTAAAAGGCTACAACTTTTGCCCGCGCCTTTCACGGGATGTTCCTGGCTGGCTGCCTATCTCCCCTGATATGACACGTAATTGGATGTGTCCTATCTATGGCTACACGGATAGACCGAGTTGAGCTTACGGAGCGTTTTGAACTACTACTAGTTCAACTACATTTATCCGAAGGGTTAAAGCCGGGCTGCTTACACTGTTCCTGTTTTTAACGATCTGTTAAATGCTGTTGTTTTCCCCACTGATCAAAGCGTTGTTTAACACGCCTACCTCTCACTTGGACTGCAGCAAAGTGGAATGTACCATTGGCTGTTTATAGGGGAATTCTAGGCGATCAAGCTTACTAGCTGGTAGTTTGTCACTGTAGGTAGCCTACTGTATAAGCTACGTTTCCAGGGGAAAGTATCAGGGATGTAGGCTAATGATAAAAACGAATTTAGTGTTGAGAAATCTGTGCCACATCCTTTTCAAACGAAGCGGCATGCGTCCATATTAAAATCAACCAATCACTTTCGCCAGTCACGGATTGAGGGGGTTTTCACGTTGTTGGCATCGCTAGAGGAGACAGGAGCGACTGTCGATAGTAACCGAGGTAATGAGCATTCAAGCCAAACGGATTCAACGTGGCCTCAAAATTATTCTGTATTAACGAGTGTAAATGTGACAAGTAGACCAGGATTTTCTACTTTATCACTGAAAACCGACTACCGCTTGATTCCTGCGCTGCCAGTTCGCTCGTATACGGAGCTCACAGCTCACGGATACCAAGTGAGGAGGTAGAGGGGACATACGAGTGCCCCGGTACACTAGCAGCCGTTGTCACTCTTGTGTGTTCTGTCTACAGGTTTACGCTGTTGCTGAAGGCATGCTGGAGAAATTGGACCCTGACGATGCTGGTAAGATGGAGATTCTTGCAAACATTTCTAGAAATCCGATGATGTAGTTGGAGCTCTGCGAGAGAACATCATCACAGTTGCTTCAAGTCGTGTCTGCCCTCCTCAACTTGAGCTTAATTTCTGCACAGAAAGATAGAGCTAGTTGTATTTTTGCAGTCATGGGGGGAGTGATGTATAGACGGAAGGCATTTTATGTACTGTATTTTAGTTTGAATAGTTGTGTGTGTGGAAATCTGTTACAGTTTAAGTTCGCCAGCTAGCTTATACCGATGTGTCAGACTCCGCAACATCAGGACCATCTCAGTATGTCGGGGAAAATGGAGCGTCACTGGCTGTGTATTAGGCAAATTCTGCCCCTCCATCTTTGTGTACTTTCATTGTCTTCGACAAACCTGTTGTTCAGAGAAGCAACCTGCTTTCAGTGTTGTTTTGGCGGGCAGATAAGTGTAGTACTGGGGGTGGGTAGCGCTGCTGTTGCACTAATCTGTGATGAAAGGAGACTAGTAGCGGAGTGAGGTCATAGGTTATTGAGCATCTCCTGAGACGACTACTCAACCTCATTAGACCTAGTAGTTTAAGGGCCTTGGAAACAGTGGTCCATAAACATGGATGCAGCTTTATTCCGACCACCTCTTCCACCCCCTATCTACCTCCTCTCCTTCCTGGGGGACCATTCTAGGTCTTCTGCAATGGGTCAATGGGAATAGTTCTACACAGTACACATACCAGGCTTTTTTTCTGCACAATAGAGCCATTCTACTGTAACTCAGTCCAGTGATTTGCCAAGGTGGCTGCTGTCCAGAGCAGAGCAGGGCAACAGTGCTGAGGTAAATCCTCGTGCTCAGACACCCTGAGCTGTTTAACCTGGAAAGATTGGGTCATAATACATTTGTAAGAAAGAGAGAAAGAAATAGAGAACTTTCGAGCTCTAGTGTCATGATGTCCTCTCCTTGATTGTATATGTCAGGCAGTCATACAGTCTTCCAGTCCTCTAGTAGTCCCCCAGTCCACCAGTCCTCTAGTAGTCCTCCAGTCCCCAAGTCCCCCAGTCCTCCTGTCCTCCAGTCCTGTAGTAGTCCCCCAGTCCTCCTGTCCTCCAGTCCTGTAGTAGTCCCCCAGTCCTGTAGTAGTCCTCCTGTCTTCCAGTCCTCCTGTCCCCCAGTCCCCCGTCCTCCAGTCCCCCAGTCCTCCAGTCCCCAAGTCCCCCAGACCTCCTGTCCTCCAGTCCTATAGTAGTCCCCCAGTCCTCCTGTCCTCCAGTCCTGTAGTAGTCCCCCAGTCCCCCAGTCCTCTAGTAGTCCTCCTGTCCCCCAGTCCTCCTATCCTCCAGTCCCCCTGTCCCCCAGTCCCCCGTCCTCCAGTCCCCCAGTCCTCCAGTCCTCCAGTTCCCAGTCCTCCAGTCCCCCAGTCCTCCAGTCCCCAGTCCTCCAATCCCCCAGTCCCCCAGTCCAGTCGGGTCATGTGTGTGTACTAGGCCCCAGATGGTGACCATGTAGGAGCTGAGAGGAAGAGCCAGCAGACAGGTGGCCCGACACATTGTCTGTTTGTGTGCCTGGAGGTGAGCAGCAGAGAAGACGGATAGGGTGTGTGTGTGTGGCTGGAGATGAGGTACGGAGAAGCAGAGAGGGGACAGATTGAGTGTATCATTAGGTCTGGTTACCCAGGTGGCGAGGCAGCACTATTATGGGATGTGAGTGCCAGCTCTCTGGTGGAGGAGGGGAGGAGGGAGGAAAGGTGTTATAAAGGAGGGGGAGCTTGAGTCCCCGCAGCCCAACGTTCTGTTGCGTCGACAGCTCAGTAACCTGTACGGAACTGACTCAGCTGGTCTGCAGACACCACCATCAGCAGGGTCAGATAATTGCCATGGCAACAAGCTCCGTGTGTGTGCTTTATCTTTGTGTGCGTGTGTGTCTCCCCCCAGCCGTTGAGAAATCCGAGAGGGATATCTACATGCGCTTCATGAAGTCGCACAAATGCTATGACATCGTTCCCACCAGCTCCAAACTGGTGGTGTTTGACACCACCTTACAGGTAGGTCGTCCATCTTTCCACCCCTCTGAACTTCCATCTTTTCTATCCCCCTCTCTCTCCATCCTTCCTGCCCACCGCCTTCACCCTGGGACTGTCTCAGAATGATTAAAATGAAGGATTCATGTGTGGGAGATTAGCTCTTCTCTGCACCCATACTGATGTCCTCATTAATGTGTAACTACGTCTGACTGGCTGGACTCACTGCGTGATATTCTATTCCGTTCCTTGTGATGGTATGGATGATGATGAGGAAGATGTGTGTTTCTGTGTTGCAGGTGAAGAAGGCGTTTTTCGCCCTCGTGGCCAATGGGGTGCGAGCGGCCCCATTATGGGAGTCAAAAAAGCAAAGCTTTGTGGGTAAGGAAGAAGTGTTCGTCTCAATGTGGTGTATCTATACTGTCTTTTTGTTTTGTCAGTACTACACACACTATGTATATGTGTGTGTTTGTCTGCGTGTGTGCTCACAGACTAGCAGATGGACATGAATGGGAATAGAGCTTTTTTTTATCCATTTGAGTCTCCCCTCTCCACCTCAGCCTGAATGGATGTCAAACAGTGAGACAGAGGGATATGGAGGGGGAAATAGAAAGTGAGAGAGAAAGAGAATGATATGGAGGGTGGACTAGAGAGGGAGAGAGAGAGGGATATGGAGGGGGGAATAGAGAGGGAGAGAGAGGTAATGTGTGATAGAAAGTTGGGTCATTGGGTGTTTCTGTCTCTTGTATTAGCGAGTGAGAGAGATAAAGAGAGAGTGTGTCTGTGACAGAGAGTCTAGTCTCTATCTTTAGCAGTGTTCTGTTCTGAGAGAGTGGCTCCATCTCCCTCCCTCCCTCCCTCCCTCCCTCCCTCCCTCCCTCCCTCCCTCCCTCCCTCCCTCCCTCCCTCCCTCCCTCCCTCCCTCCCTCCCTCCCTCCCTCCCTCCCTCCCTCCCTCCCTCCCTCCCTCCCTCCCTCCCTCCCTCCCTATTGTTCAGTTCTCTCTCTGTCCTTTGTCTATCCTTCTCTTATTACGCTGTCTTCGCGTCTGCCCTCTATCCCTCCCCCTTTTAACCTCTCTCTCTCTGTGAGGCAGAGAGGTAATCTGTACAAGTCTGCCCTCTGTGCAAATTTTTTTTGTATGTACTTTGATTAACCAGCTGTATTGTCCCATCTCTCCTCTCCTGTCCTCCATCTCTTTCACTTTCTTTCTTTTCCTCCTCACTTTCTTCACCCCTCATCCTCATATTCCCATTCATTCCCTTTTCTCAGGTATGTTGACCATCACAGATTTCATCAACATCCTGACCAGGTACTACAAGTCTCCAATGGTAGGTGATCTTTCTCCCTTGACCCTTGACCCCTGGCACTGTGACCTACTGCAGCCGACCAATCCCTGTCCAGGCTGGCTTTGAGGTCAGCATGGTAGAGACCAAACGACATGTAGAAGCTGCCTACTAATCTTGCCTAATGAGTGTAGAGGAAGTAGGAAGTAGCTACAAGAACTACAGAGATAGAATTTGACGTATGTCTGGCCCGAATGTCCTACAAACATCAGTTCCCAGCAGAGTGGAGAATTAGTAGGTCACACACACAGTCTCTCTCTCTAAGTCTCTCTCATCATCCCTCTAAACACACAGTGTATAGTAGATGTTTGTGTGTATCCCTTTGGTAATGCACAGTATGTGTCTCTGAGTTTGTGTGTGTGTGCAAAGTTCATGGGTGTGTGTTAATGTGTTACAGGTTCAGATCTACGAACTGGAGGAACACAAAATTGAGACATGGAGAGGTGGGCTGGACCCGGCTTTCTCTATGATGCATAGAGCATATGTCTGTGTTGTGTTCATGTGCGTGTTGTGTTGAACTTGTGTGTTGTGTCCACAGAGCTGTATCTTCAGGAGACCTTCAAGCCTCTGGTGAACATCACACCAAATGCCAGGTACTGTTGGGGCTCCTGCAGAGAGGGGGGGAGAGACAGAGGAGGAGGAGGAGGAGGAGAGGGAGGGTGTGATGGAGGGCTGTAGGGAGGGGAGAGGGAGGGTGTGATGGAGGGCTGTAGGGAGGGGAGAGGGAGGGTGTGATGGAGGGCTGTAGGGAGGGGAGAGGAAGGGTGTGATGGAGGGCTGTAGGGAGGGGAGAGGGAGGGTGTGATGGAGGGCTGTAGGGAGGGGAGAGGGAGGGTGTGATGGAGGGCTGTAGGGAGGGGAGAGGGAGGGTGTGATTAAATATTTTAGAAAGAGGTCTATACGCTTTCCAAGAGAAGGACCTGAATTATTCAGTGTGTGTGTAAAATAAGCCCCATCACAAACACAGAGAGAGACTGAGGGAGACTCGGGGAAATGGAAGGGAGGAGGAGGGCAGATGGAGAGAGCAAGGAGTGATTTGAAAGATGAAGGTAAAGTGCTGGAGAGATTTCTCTGGGGAAATCTCCATTCTATAAATCTCTGCCTTGTGGGACTATATCATTCTATTCATGTAACCACATCTATAAATTCCCATTAAATGAGTATAGGTCTGTTTGTACTGTTTATATTCTTGTGTGGCTCCCTCATGCACATTTATACATGTGTTTGAGCGTGCGTGTAGTCTTCAATCTCCAAATCACCTTAGTCTTGTGTTTGATGCACTGTCTAACGATTTATTGACTTGAGGCATATTTCCTTTCCCCTCTCCCTCTCTCCCCTTGTTCTTTTCTTCCCTCTCTTTTACCTTCTTTACTCCCCCCTCCCTCACTCTATCCTGTGTCCAACGTCTCCCCCGTCTCCTCTTCCCTTCACCCCTCATTCTCTCCAGTATCTTTGATGCGGTATACTCCCTGATCAAGAACAAGATCCACCGTCTGCCTGTCATCGACCCTGTTAGTGGGAACGCCCTCTACATCCTCACACACAAGAGGATCCTAAAGTTCCTGCAGCTCTTTGTGAGTCTCCTCCCTCCCCATCTGATTGGTCAGCTCTTTGTGAGTCTCCCCTCCCCATCTGATTGGTCAGCTCTTTGTGAGTCTCCCCCCTCCCCATCTGATTGGTCAGCTCTTGTCACCAACCACAGACCACCCATCTGGTTGTTCGTTAGTTTCACTTGCGTTGAACTGAACAGAAATCTCAAACCTGGATATAAACTAACAAGTATGCTGCCATCTACTGGACATGGTGGGATTGACTTCTGTCTTGTGTGTCTCCGCGTGTGTTTGTCAGGTGTGTGAGATGCCCAAGCCAGCGTTCATGAAGAAGACTTTGGAGGAGCTGAGTATTGGGACGTACAGTAACATAGCCTTCATCCACCCTGACACGCCCATCATCAAGGCCCTCAACATCTTTGTAGAGAGAAGGGTCTCTGCCCTTCCTGTAGTTGACGAATCAGGTACAACTGTGTGTGTGTGTGTGTGTGACTGAATGGGTGTGTGGGTTTTAAATGGTCTTTCTCTGACGTTGTGTGTTTTGTCTCCTTAGGGAAGGTTGTGGACATCTACTCTAAATTTGATGTCATAGTAGGTTCCCTCTTATCACATCAATATGAAATAATAATTGTACTTCACCATGGCTGTCTTCTCATTTCCTGGTTGTCAAGAAGTTCTCCAACCTGTGTGTGTAGAACCTGGCCGCTGAGAAGACCTATAACAACCTGGACATCACGGTGACCCAGGCCCTCAGACACAGGTCTCAGTACTTTGAGGGAGTCATGAAGTGTAACAGGATGGAGACTCTGGAGACCATTGTAGACAGGATAGTCAAAGCTGAGGTGAGAGTCACACACAGTAGCGACTACAGGAGACAAAGCATATTACTCTTACACACACCACACACACACACACACACACACCGACAGAGGCTTAGAGGCTAGTTTTCTATCATCTGTTTTGTCTTCTCATCCTCTCCCCCTCTCTCGTCCAGGTCCACAGGTTGGTAGTGGTGGATGAGAATGCCAGCATAGTAGGGATTGTCTCTCTGTCTGACATCTTACAGGCACTGGTGCTGACCCCTGCTGGTATGTATACGACACACACACACATCACAACAACACCTTCCTAATAAATGAAATATGCTCTCTGTCAAACCATCCCTCCCTTTTCCTTATCCCTCTTTACTCCAGGTATTGGCAGGAAGGAGTCATATCCGGAAATGGGACCAAAAATAGTGGAGCCACTGATGGAAACGGATGTAGAACCCGCAGAGACAACCGGAGAACTGGAGGGGGAACCACCTGCAGAACCAGAAGTAGAATTACTTACGGAACCTTTAACTGAACCGGAGGAAGAATCACATGTGGAACCTTTAGCAGAACCGGAGATTGATGCACAGTTTGCTGAAGATGCACTGACTGAAGAAAAGGCTGAGACTGCTGTGGAACAAGAGGCTGAGGCTGAGTCTAGGGTTTCTGAAGCTGGGGCTGAGACTGGGAATGGAGTTGATGCTGAAGCTGGGGTTGGGGATGAGGTTGGGGCTATTGGTGTGGATGAGGCTGGGGCTGGGGCTGAGGCAGGGGGTGGGATTGACGCTGGGGGTGGGGTTAAGGATGTGGATGAATTAGAAGCTGTTGTGGATGTAGAGGCTGACACAGAAGAACTACAAGAGACTGAGGCAGAGACTGAGGCAGAGACTGAGGCAGAGACTGAAGCAGAGACTGAAGCTAACATACATATTGATGCAGATAGCAAAACAGAGGCAGAGGATGAGCTAGAAGCTGATATAGAGGCTGGGGCAGAGGATGAGCTAGAGGCTGATATAGAGGCTGGGGCAAAGAGTGAGTTAGAGGTTGTGGCAGAGACTGAGGCTCAGTGTGAGTCGGATGCTAAGGTAGGAAGCGAGACAGGAGTTGAAACTGAGAGAGAATCTGAGTCAGATGCAAGGACCGAGACAGAGGCCGAGACAGACGCCGAGACAGAGGCCGAGAAAGAGGCCGAGGCAGAGACAGAGAGTGAGCCAGGCCTACAAGACGAGTCAGAGGTCCAGACAGAAGTAGCAGAGTCTGATGTTAATCTACAGCTGGAGAGTGAGGCTGATGTAGAGAGCTCTGAGGCAAACACAGAGCAGAATGAGGCAGGGGCAGTGTTAGAGGCAGAGTGACGTCAGAATCAGGGACTCTCTGTGATTGGTCAGACTTGACGTGAAGTTACGCTGCCGTGATAGGAAGTAAGGAACAGGATGGGGGTGGGTTATAGCCCCCAGGCTAATGTGGAATTGGCCAGAAGGAAGGCTTGGAGAGTTATGATTGGTCAGGGTTAATGTGGGGCTCTCAGAGACAGGTGGCTGATAGATAAAACTTTGTCAGGTTGGAAAGAGGGGTTACGTGGGACTTGTGAGTGAACCTAACAGGACTAGCTTCGGTCTCCCCCCTTCCCCTCATCGTTACCCCCCCCCCCCTATCTGAAGCACCTAGGATAGAGTACACTGTCATCAACCCTCCTTTAATTCAGAACTAAAACCAGGTTTTACGTTGTGGTTGTTGGCATTGCTTGATTCCAAGCCTAAAAAGACAGGATATGTAAATGAGGACCACAACCCATGTCCAGACCCCATCCAGTCCTCTCTGCTATCTGCTCTCTGGGGATCACTGAAACCGTGGAATCATGAACCTTCTTTTAAAGCCTTTTTCAGTTTTCAGTAGTGATATAGAAGTCTGTGGCTCTGTGTGTGGTCCTCTGTCCAGATTAACTTTAGGGCTTGGGTTTCTGTTGATGACAATGGAGTCAAAAGGCTGAAATGTTGTCAAGCTTGCCTGAGGAATATTCTAGAATCAGCAAGAGGAAACTCTTGTTTCAGATTCACAAACTACTTTAAAAATATTTATAACATGTTCTGTTATTTCCTACCATTGGAAATACAATATCCACAATCTTTATTTGCACAGGGTTCTCAGGGATCTAAGCAGAGAGGGGATTATGTGTTGGGAGAACCCTGTTTAAGACCAATCCCCCATAATGCACTACTTCTCTAATGTCATGCTTGTGCGTCATTGGTGCCTTTCATTCATCTTGTGGCCCACCATCACCATGTCTTGGGAGAGAATATAGAAAGGGAGGGAGAGTGCGTGTGTGAGTGAGAAAGAGAGGAAAAGTGTAATTTAATCTGAATGTGAATGTTACAGCAAACCAAAACCATAGTCCAGCTATGGATGATATTCCCAACTGCTAAATCATCACTCATAGATTTATTTGCTGAAATCAAGATTATTTAAGAATCAAAGTCTATTATTTTCATGATATGTTCATTAACTTGAGATGATGCTGTAAAGATAAAGATTTAAAGTTGTATTTATTTATTTACTGACAAATTTGTGTTTTTTGTTTTGATATCTTGAAGATGGTGGAATTGGAGAAGCGATAACCCACCCTATGTCATAATGCAGCCAGATTTGCTGTAAATGTACAATGTGGACTGGAGGAAGACACTAACTGTTCTTTATTACATCACCCAAACCCATTTGTTTCCAGGCCTTCCTGAGACATGCATGGGCATCTGTTCTCAAACTGTAAATAAAGACAAACCATGTTTAAAAAAAAGAAAAGATTACAGTAAAGTGAGATGAGAATTGAAATGGTGTGTTGGATGGATGTTTGAGGGTTTAGCGCAATGTTGTGGTGCTTTGGTGGAACTGCAACAAAGACAAGACGCACGTCTACTGCTGGTTTCCTGGAAACATTTGAGCTCTTAATAAATTGTTGTCTTTTTGGCAATTGGCAAAACAAATCCATAGCTGAAAATGGACTGGTAAAAGTTGAAGTGTTAACTACACTTTTTCACTCAAGACAGCAAACAAGTATGGGCTCTGACATGGCCTTAAGTAAAAAGTGCCATTAGCTACTGTTTTAGTGTCACACTGGTAAATTAACCTCGCATCACATTAATACAAAAATACACTATAGACACTCGGCGCATTCGCAAGGAATCATTTTACATACCTTTTAGACATCTCCCAAAAAAGGCACACAACGACAATAAATAATATTTATCATGCCACCAAATACAGATTAAAACGAAAGTAACGAGCCTGGTTTGAAAATGTAAGACGTACAGATACAGTACCAGTTAAAAGTTTGGACACTTATGGGAAAATGTGTCCAAACTTTTGACTGGTACTGTACTTGTGTAAAAAATGTAAGGAGTGAAAGTAAAAAGCTGTCAGAAAAATAAATAGTTTAGTACTGATACCAGATAATGTACAGAAACACTTCTCATCTCTGGAAAACAGTACTGTTACAACTGTAAACCGTCACGTCACTGATCTCACTTCCATCCGCCATATTTTTGCCTACACTAATGACCGTTTTTGTCTGTGCTACAATGTGTTTTTTGTTGAGTGCATGGCCTCACGTATACACGCCTTGTACGGTTCAAAAAGTCACACGACAACTGGCGCCTGGATACCACTAAAGTCTCTACCAGGAGTGGTTCCTGAAAGCGACTGATTGGCTGTCCTTACTGATAGCATGGACACCTGACTTGACCTCAGCAGCCGCAATTATAAATGGTCCATGAGCTGAATCTTTGAAAGCACGTAGGCAATTCACACTGAGAATAGATACATCAGGAAATTAAGGTAAACTCATTCTATATTTATTTCATTTATATTTGAAAATGTTTCGAAAAGTGGCTATGGAAGGTTAGGTTTTCTTACCCTTTGAAGCAAATTAGTAAGTTTCATCTTTACCTAAATCAGCGTTATAATTTTTTTTACTCAACTGATATATGATGCTTGCTTTGTGTTTCAGGAAAACTATAGGCTCTTTATTTATACAAATAAACATCTTATATACCTGTGTTGTGAATATAACAATTAAATGTAAGTTTCGTAGATCTTTCAGGAAATGATTTGATATTAAATATTTTAATCATTAAAAACATTATAGCATAATTCCGCAAGAGCTAATGTCATACTAGTAATGGTTGACATCGTTAACGAACAAAGTTCATGCAGTTGCAAATTATTGGAGATGCGTATAATCAGACTTTGGGGTATCTTTTAACCATTTGAAATATTCACAAAAGTACTTTCTGCACGTGATCTCAGGCTACATGAATCCACTCCTTTTGTGAGTTCACAGAGTTACAGTAGGCCTACGTGATAGAGCGCACACATTCTTTGAGGAAGTTTGATAACGTTCTAGACACGAGCAGAAACATCTGTGTTTTGGAGAGGTTACATTAATAGAAGGTATTGGCACACTTCGATAAAATTGGCCCATCGTACGCCTTCCCACATGGTAATAGCCTAAATATGATCGTATAACGCAGAACTTTTGAACTATAATGTAGCCTACATACATATATTTAACTAATACATTTTCATTATCTCATTATTTAAAGACTGCTGTCGAAATAAAATTTCAAATAGTGTTGTTCACATAGTGTGCATGTGTGTCTTTCTTCAGCGTAAACATTTGTCGTGTGCTTGTCGCCTTGCAGATGCTGACATCCAGATGTTTAGCTCGCGGATTGAGGAACGGCCTCTGGAGGAGCCTGTCCTCCAGCAGCAGCGCGCGGGCCGCGCACACTAAAGGTACAAGACAGAGTATAGGCTACATCTAAACTAACACTATAAAAGATTTAACAGTTATTCAGTACCCACACCTTTCAAAACGGTCAATGCGTCTTATTCTTCTTCCTGGCTTTTTAGCGACATACATTACAGCATTAAAGCCTATGCATACCTTCATTTTGGCACGTGCGCCAGTATAAATCTGCTGTGCCCCAATGTAAATCTGCTGTGCCTCAGTGAAATCTCAAGTTTGAGTTTCAACAATTTACTTTATTAGTCAGTGCATTAATTTAGATTGATAATCCTGGGAAAAAAATGTACGCATTCAAGCTTGTAAAATCAAATCAGTTTACAAAACTTAAGAAAGTTTCTAAATGATAGGCCTACCGATCATCTTAGCTTGACTAAAACATTAAAACAATATTACACGAAGTTCCAAAAAACAGTTTTTGAGCTCAAATGACGGCAAAAAAATAAATTGCACGCTCGCATTAACTATTGATGTCCCTGCCAAAGCTGATATAAAACTTACGTCCCAGAACGGTTGTATAGTGGGTTAAGCAAGGGCAGTTTTTATACCCGGGTAGTGCATTGTGCGCAGCAAGTTTGAAAGAAAAAAAGGGATATGAATAGGGGCCTGTGCCCCAGTAGAGTTGTATGTGTAACAACGCGCCCCTGGACCTGCTAATGTATAAACCAGGAACTGCCACTTGTTGCCTTGGAGACTTTGGGCATATTAGGGCAGAGAGTAGGACTATCATAAAGCTCTCGTGCTCCTGGCTTTCGTCCGACCATACAAGGTTGGCTTGTGTGGAATGTGCACTGCAGGGAGTGCAGCGGAGCGGGGACAGCGAACACAATACCTTTGTTTGACCAGTAGAGGGAGTTCTAACCTAAAAATAAAAAGAGGAGCCCAGGCCTGTCATGAACAGGTGCTTTGGATTCAAACAGCAGGGGTCTTAACACCATGAGTACCGTAATTGTGTGTCTTACACACAAGTTATCATTAGGAAATTGGGTTCTCTAAGGCAAGGACCAATTCCTTGCCTTAGAGAACCCAATTTCCTAATGATAACTTGTGTGTAAGACTACTGTGCAAACATTAGCTCATTTATTGTGCAAAAAGTAAAACACTTATTACTGTAACCACCCATTATTAAATAGGTGTATGTTTTACCTGATGTGTGCGTGTGTGTCTGCATGTGTCATCAGAAGTGACGGCAGACGTCCTGGACTGCACCGTGCCTCAGTATAACAACCGTCTGGACACGCCCCTCCCGGACGTTCCGTTTGTGCAGAACCTGAATGAGCAGCAGACGCAGCTGAAGGAGAAGGAGAAGGGACCCTGGACCAAGCTCACCAAGGAAGAGAAACTGGCACGTAAGTCTGTCTGTGTGTGATCATGTCAGAGTGTAGTCTGTGTGTGTGCGATCCTGTCAGAGTGTAGTCTGTGTGTGTGTGTGTGTGATCGTGTCAGTGTACTCCCACTAAGGGCCTTGATGTGAATTCAATTCTCAACTATGGTAACTATCAAACAACCTTATGTGTGTGTATGTGTGTGTGCCTCGCAGTATACCGTTTGAGCCATGAGCTGACCTACCCTGAGATGCGCCAGGGGACTGGGGAGTGGAAGAGTGTGCTAGGGGGGGTCTTCATCTTCCTGGGACTCTCAGGCCTTTTAGTCTGGTGGCAGAGAGTCTATGGTGAGTCAAAAACACACACACAAACAGACACACACACACCCAGGCTTACACCCTGACATACTGTACGTAGGCTGGAATATCAGACATAGGAATCAGAGAGAAGTAGAGGTAGACAACGAGAGAGAGAAAAAAAAGAGATGGCGAGAGGAGGAGAGAGACAGACAGAGAGCGGGAAAGAGAGAGAGAGAGACAGAGAGAGAGCGAGACAGAGAGAGAGAGAGAGCGAGAGAGAGAGACAGAGAGAGAGCGAGAGAGAGAGAGACAGAGAGAGATGACACACGTTAGACAGCTCTGGGAGCCAGCAGGCTGTAGTGCTGTGATGTTCTGATGTCAGAGTTTTAACCTGCAGCAAACACTGCCTGGAATGCACAATGCTCTCCCTTTTCTCTGTCTCCTCTCTCTCCGACAGTAATTAGATTGTGCTGTGTTTGCAGACTATGAAGAGAGAACAGATAGAGGAAGGGAAAGAAATACATCTGAGAGAGGATGGAGAAGATGGGCCAAAGACAGAAGGGAAGAGAAAAAGAAAAAAAGGAAGGAAGGGGGAAGAGAGAGAAGAAAAAAAAGGTTGTGTTTGAGCCTGGGCTTACACAAAGGATTCCCTCTAGACAGCCCCGTCCAACACAACATCCCTCGCACTGACACTGATGAGCACCTGGGCTAGCATCAGTGTGTGTGCGTGTGTGTGGTGTGTGTGGTAAAGTGTGTGTGTAGATTGCACAGGAAACGGTCCAGACTCTTAGTAGAGAGAGAAGTGCTGAGACAGGAAGTGGGAGTCTCTCTCAGGAGAGAGGACAGGGAACAGACAAAGAGGAAGTGAAAAGGAAGACAAATGAAAGATTCACTTCAGTGAGACAGACACAGCAGGTTCAGACAGACAAACTTACACACAGGAAGGCAGACAGACTCGTGTATAGAAAAGCAGGTGAGAAGACAAGGCAGGAAGGCACACACACATACACGCACACACATACACATACATAGGCAGCAGATGCAAGGTGTTGTCCATTGAGACAAGGGTATTCCCCTCTGTTTCCACCTCCAGTTGGTGCTTGAAAGGCAGGCTGCGCCCCGCTCAAGGGTGTCCCTCTGGCTCATGAGGCAACAGAGAAGAACAGTTCCTACCTGTTACTCTGTAATTTGACACGTGCTAGGAGGGATTTGTTAAAAGGCAAGGATGGGAGATGGATTTCTGAACCGTTCCTCTCTCTGCGCACACACACACACACAAAGAAAATACAGGTTCAAACTTGAAGTACCTCCCCCCACTCATCTCTTTCATACAGGTGACTTTAACCTTCAGGGTTCCCAAGACATTTCCACTCCAGGGCCAGGCCTGAGAGGCCTACTTGGTATTCCAGCCTGTTCTGGAGCTCCTCCACTTCTCTGTAGCTTGGCTGTGAGGTGGGCTGTGATGGGGCTGACAGACATGTTTGTTCAACTAGTAACAGTCATAGAGACAGGAGGAGAGGAGAGAAGAAGGGGGGCAGATAGGAGAGGAGGGAGGGATCGGAGAACAAGGCTAGGGGAGGGGAAGAGAGGAAAAGAGAAGAGAAGTAGAGAAGTATTTATGTGCCTTTCAATAAAAATTTTCGTAGGAACAAATGAATAGTGTTTTACTGCTAGAATCACGGCTGTTTCATAAATGAGTAAGACTCTTCTTCACACATCTGAAGCATGCTGTGTATGTTCCTGTATGTTTTGTCTATACATTCCAATAAATGTATTTGTGTGGTTGTTGTGTAGAAACTTCTGGTATATGAGACCAGCCATCTAAGCCATTATCCCAGCATCTTTGTCGAGTGACTTCACGCCCCAGTGTGTCATACTGCCTGCTTAGTGGAGCCATTGTGATGCCACTGAAAGTGGTGTGTGTTCTCTCATGCTATTAGAACACTTTCCTCTGGCTTGTGTTGACCTACAGTATCTCGATCGAGTGACATCACTCAGTAGCCAAACCAGAGAAGGGACCTCTACTTCCTCCTCAAAGAGCAAGACTTTGTCCTGGCAGCATTCTGAATATAATGCTGACCTCAGGACTGTGTGGTCATCATGGCGATAGCATGACAGCTGTGTGATTCTGGATGGCACTTCATGCAGTCGCCAACACTCTGGTGCTTAGTGGGCTGACCATCCAGGAACCACAACAATGAACCACCTTTAAAATCCTGTATAAATGTCTTAAACGTTGTTTATAGTTGCAGTATCCTTTCCTCCTAACTAGCTATTTCTCTCTTTCCCCCCGGTTCATCTCTAACCCTCTACATCTTCCTACACTTCTGACCCCTTTTCTTCACCCTTCGTTCCCCCCGTTTCTCCCAACCCCTCCCTTCCTCTTCATCCATCCCCCAGTGTTCGGTGACGTGCCCCACACCCTGTCTGAGGAGTGGGTGGAGAAGCAGACTCAGAGGATGTTAGACATGAGGGTGAACCCCGTCCACGGCTTCTCCTACCACTGGGACTACGAGAAAAAACAGTGGAAGTAGGAAGATTACACATACATGTGTTTGTGTGTGTTTTTATGCTTGTCTCGGTGCGTGTGTTGACACGAGCAACAGTCTGAAGTTGCATTTCTCAAAAACATAAGCCTTACTGATTCCTTAAGCCAATTAAAAGATAAGATGTTTAACTAAAACATTAGTAGTCTTTTCATGTTATGAATAGAGGTAATACATCTTTTGACATTGAGTAGAGCACGTTGAGTTCTGGAACCTTTGACGAAAAAAATAAAAGAAATTGTATGTATAAATTGTGTTTCGAAGCCATATTAGATTTAAAGTGAGCAAACTTTGTGTCCTCTGAGAGACCATTTGGAGCACAGAACATACACAATAGACACACATTAAAAGCATATCAAACAACTTATTAGAGGGATTTCAGGACGTTTTATGATGAGTGTAGTCTGGATAAATCTTACATAATTTGAGGATGTTAATTTCGTCCGCATGCATCAAATTTACATCTAGAAAAAGCAAAGCCTTTTTAACTGTCTCTGTCCTATTCCCACGGCTTACATTAAGCAGACAGAAATTCCACCCCCGTCATCACATTCTGACGCCCGCAAGAGAAGCCGCCTCAGCCGCCCTCCGATCCACCAATTACCGAGCACCGATCCACACAACTCCAAACCACCACGGGCCTGTAGCCTAACTAGCCAACTAATTGCCAACTATAAACACCCCTCACGCTTTCATTCACATGATTTAAAATTCTCCTTCTTCTCTTTCTTGACTTTAGCTCTTCATGCATTGAGACAGCGATTTGTAATGCAAAAGGAGGGAGAGGTAGAGAATCAGATAAATGCAAATGATAGAGTAAAAAGAAGAGATAATTATATATATAAAACATATACACAATATGTATGACGGTGGACATTCCCCCAGAGGTCATTTTCACCAGCTTGATCATCACAGTTAGTTTCTCTTCAGCATCTTTCTCTTAATCATCATCGTCATCATCATCATCATCATCACGACTCCTCTCTCTCAGGGTATTGCATTTATTCAGAGACTTCATTAAATAGTAATAAAATACCACTGTATGTTATATGAATAAGATACTAGATGAAGACATTATGAGAAGAATTATCCATATCATGACTGTGTTCTATTGGCTCTATTTAATTAATATTTTGATCTCATAGCTATAGTCATTTACACAGCTAAAGCCATTTCCTATAGGATTCATTACACCCCTTTGTTATCGGGCGCTGAAGAGAAGGAGAAAAGACAGAAAGTTCAAAGGGGGCTTAACGATGCGATGTGTCGGTCGTGATAAGACACAAGGCTGCCAACCACCAGTTTCTGTCTAGTGCTTCTTTGTACGTTCAGGTTTAATAGTCTCGTCACATAGCTTCAAACACACATAACTGTCTCCATAGTCAAGAAAGCATAGAATTAAGAATGTTTGGAGCATCTATCCTGTTGTACCCAACGTTCTGATTCTAGAACTCACCCCAACCTACCAACACACCTGTCCTTCTACCTGGTTTAATGTTTGGGTTAAACATGCCTAACCAGGATTAGAAACACAAAAAGAACAAAGGTGCAGGAGTCAGAAGACAAAGCTTTAATGAAGAACAATCAGAACATCAGCTGGACTATGGGATAGGAGTGTGTGTGTGTGTGTCTTTTCTTCTACATACAATCTTCTCTGTGAAGAGGTTTATCTGTCCTTCCTCTAAAGGGCATGCTCCAGAATCATGCAACATCATCACTTTCATCATCACCGCCTACTGAAGCCCAACACAACCTCATATCCTCTAATACGTGGAGTGATTGCTCTGGTTTGCATTCTGGATGGGCGTGGTCTAGAACAATTCTATTATGTTCATCCTGTATGCCCCGGCAACCTTATTCAAGCACAGATAAGGTATTAGAAAGGATATTGTTGGTTTGATCTGTAATCAGCTGGTTGGCCTGACACAACAGTTAAGTATTGGAGCAATGTCAATATGACATGTTACTATGGTAACAATGTTACAGAATCATGCTGGAAAAGTTAAAAAGAAACGTACAGTAAAAACAGAGAAAAAAATATCTATAATCAAAGATCAGTTGCTTCATATTGGCAGAAAAAAACTATGTTCAAGTTCTCTTTTCAGCTTCAAAGCTTTAATAAAACTTCATCATGCTACATGTAAGAGTCCAGAGGTTTCTTAGCATAAGTTTATGATTATAAGTCTTTTTTTTGTTCTTTTTTTTTTGAGTAATTTAGGTTGCAAAAATTCTGTGAAGTGTATAGTAGAAGTTACAGCCTACTGTATGTATCCGTTATGGTGTCATCTGTGAGAGTACAAATTGTAAAGTCTTCTGTTGTTGAAAAGGAGTGTGTGTGTTAGTCTGCTGCTTTTTTTCTTTCCCTCCATCCATTTCTCTCTCCATCCATTCTCAGAAAGGATGTGTAGTTCCGTTCTGGAGAATAACATGCTCTTCTGGTAGTTCCAGAAGAGACTCAGGGCAGACTCTTTTAGAAGGCTGGGTCTGGCGCTGGTCTGGGTCTAGCGCTGGTTTGGGGCCATGTTTGGATCTGGGAGTGGGTCTGGAGCTGGGTAGGTGTCTAGAGCTGGAGGTGGAACTGGGACTGAAGATCTTATAAAGGTCCTGTTGGCCTCTCTGTGGGTGCAGAGCAGGTGAGATACCTGGAGTAGAGGTCTTTCAAGTGCCTCCGTCCCCCACAACCACAACCACAACCACAACCACCAGCACCACCACCACCACCACCACCACCACACACCTTCTAGGAGTTCTGTGTTGCTGGATCACTTCTGTGTGAACAGGGCTCCAAGGGTGACCCCCGCGGCCCCCAGTGCTGCCAGCCCAAACACAGTCCTCAGGTAGGGCCAGGACTGGAACCCAGAGTCCCTCTGCTGACCATAGAGCTCCACAAACGCATCCTGAGAAAGAGACAGATATAGAGGGAGGGAGCGATAGAAAGAGGAGGGGAAACAGAAGGAGATGAAAGGGGGAGAGACGGAGAAAAGGAGAGAAAGAGAAAGAGAGATGAGTTAAAATCTGTGGAATCAAGAGCACCCCCCCCCTCCAACAGGGTGAGATAACAATATGACAAAAAAAAAGAGGGCACAGAGCTCCAGGTCTCACAGCTTGCATCTCAGCATGGAAGCTTTCAGCTTCATGCCTCCCACACACATTCACATACATGCGTGCGGCTCTGTTTTGCATATAGCTGTATAACAAGTCCAAAAAATTATCCCTTCCCACTCCTCAAAGAATAACATAGTGGTCCCATGCACATTTGGTGTGTGTGTGTATCTCTTGTCTCTTCTCTGTGAGTGTGTGTGTTCAGCCTACTACACAAATGTGTCCAGCGGATCAGCAAAAAGGAAATTTAAGGTTATTTCCACTGTGTGTGTGTGTGTCTGTGTGTGTGTGTGTGTGGGGACCAGAGTGTGACGGCAATATGATAAGAAGGGGGAGATACCTAACCCTCTCTCTCTCGTTCTCTCACTCTCACACACACACTTTACAAATTCTACCAACTCTGCTTTATAACATAAACTGTGTATTAGGTCTCATTAACACATACAGTGAGCTGATGCAATATAATCTAACTCCCAACTCTAATTCCCCAGAAAGACTCTCCTTACCCTTAGTTTACAGATCAGCCATGCCCTCCAGCACTAAAACACCTCCAGCGTTTACACTCCCAGATGAATGTTTGGGTTTGTTTGTGACTGCAAACCGTAATGTGGTGTGTGTGTGTGTGTGTCTATGTATGTCTGTGCCACCCTTTCCTAACCCCCTGTGACTAGTGTTGTAGTCTAGTCAGGGCTGGGTGGTATTGCTGGCTGTGTGTTCACTATTACAGTATTAAAGTTGGCACTGCCAAGCTATATGCTCAGCCTAACCCCCCAGGCAGGCAGACACACACACACACACACGCACACACACGCACACTCTCACAGTATACACAGTATAACCCTATATTGTCTGAGGGTTAGAGTGGAACAGTAGGGAATAGTGTGCTGGGTTATCATTACTCTATAACATACCAGACACACATACACACACACACACACACATACACACACAGATACACACACACACACACACATGAATTGTGTGGAGGTCAAGGGCGTGATCAGAGAAGAGATAGATGATGGTAAAGCTGGAGGGAGAGCGGTACATGAAGCAGATAAGAGAGATGGAGAAGGAATGACAGGTGGAGTGAAAACAGAGAGAAGGAGGCAAGATGGAGAGAAGCAAGGAGAATAGGGATGTAGAGGTAAGAAGTTTAAACCTATCTGGTCTGAGTGATGAGACTTGACGCACAATCCCAAGAGCTGTCCTTCTCTCTCTTCCGCCCTTCCACTGACTTTCTTACATCTTATTTACTCCTCTGTCACTGAGAGTAAACATGCTATAGATCAGGTAATGTCTGACATTCCTGGATCAATACATACCACAAACACACATAATAAATGAGATAGCAATGATGATTCATTTCACTAAAGATGATTCATGCAAAGGGCTTCGTAATGCTTCTTCAGAAAGATCACCAACATTATTCCAAGAATGGGTCATGAGGTGTTCCCAGAAAGCATCAGCCCCTTCAAGAAGCCACATCTTTCTGGTTGACATCATATTGATTTGGAGACTTTTGGGTGTTGAGATGGAACAAATTACATTTAGTTTGTCCTTGGTTGATGGGTTATGTTGGTGAACGAGTCTGTACTGTTAAGGAATAACAGAATACCAAGAACACTGTTATCCCAGGAAGAACAGAGTGATACCAATGTTAGCTACATTTGCAACTCTCTGGGATTGCTAAAATAGCTAAAGCTAACTTGTTAGCAAAGTAGCTTTAGGCTAAGTGGTGACAGGCCCTCCAGCATGTTGACAGGTGGGGCTAATGGCTAACCGTGTGTCTGTTTGCTCTCTGCTCTGCAAACATCCCCAGACATAGGAGCTTCCGCTGTGTGTTTCAACAGCCTGGTTCTGTTTGTTGACTTCTGTTTGTCCTCAGCCAATGCAGCTAATGGAGCTTTGAGAACAGAACAGGTTGAACAGAAATGATGGTTAAATGATGAGCTGCAGACTTTCCAATTCTGTTGTGGAAAAAAAGAAGAACGGTTAGATGATATGAACTAGGGAAGGAAAGGTAGATCCCTGTCACCTGTGTATCTTAACGTTTCACCATGTAAAAAAGAGGATATGCGTCGTCAGTCTCGTAGACAGTTCAGTCTGGGAGAACCACAGGAGATAAAAGGCCTGAAGCCAAACCCACAAGAGGACCAGTAGCAACTGTGGCGGAGGCCACAGAACACACACCTGGTTAAAGTATAAATAATGGTGATATTTTAGGAAAGTCCTGGGGAGGGATTGATGTAGTTAAACAGCATGCTTGCTTACACATTTGCTCGCTCCCACACTCGCTTGCAGATCTCTAAATTAACAGATTTTGTGAATGGCCTGTTGTCCATGCAGTGATTGGGTAGATGGTTGAGTCCCAGCCTTATAAGGTCAGTGACAGTTGGCACCACACTCGGTCGGGTGTCAGATGGTTAGTGACATCACTTCCTCATGTTTCCTAGGAGACCACGATGGGCACTCGGCCAAGACATGACCTAACTAGAATGGAGACCAGAGATCTCGTTACAGCAAAGGGGTGACTGGCACACACACACACACACACAAAGTTAAACCTCTGGTGCTCTGTTACATCCCCCTACCCACAATCCTTTCATCCCAGTGTGAGGCTTCCTACTTCAGGTAGCAGGGGGCTGTACCATGAAAAAAAGGAACATGAAAACTAGCTTTGGGGGAGAGAGGATGACATTTGACCCTGTAGTTTAAGGCATCCTAATACGATAATAGTTGTTGGTTGATCTCCTGACTGCTGGTGGACAAGATCAGTGGTTTCTCTCTCTCCCTTGAGCATCCTCCATTTACTAACAGCATTATTTATGTATCTCTTTATTTCTCGTTCCCTATCTCTCTCTTTCCATTTCTCTCTCACTCTTTTATTTCTCGATCACATTGCAATACCCTCCCCCCCCCCTCTCCGCCCCTCTTTTCTACTTTCCCTTCGTCCCTTTCTTTCTGGGTACCCTCCAGTCTGCTTACAGGCCTGCCGGCACTGCCATCCTCAGACATCGTTTCATCATGCAATTAGGGACAGTCTCTACGGCAACGAGATAGAGGAAAAAGAAAAGTGTAATGTCTGAAATGCAGAGATCAGCGTTTATATGAACGTTACAGAGATTAGCATTTACAGATACGAGCGTTTATATGAACGTCACACGGAGATGTGCGTTTGTATAAACCTTAGCCTTTAATGTTTACGTGGTGTCCTCGGGGGAGCTGAAACTAACACATCTGTCTCCTTCTCGCTCTCTCCCTCTCTCCTCCCTTCTCTCTCCTCCCTTCTCTCTCTCTCTCTCTCTCTCCTCCCTCTCTCTCTCCTCTCTCCTCCCTTCTCTCTCCTTCTCCCTCTCTCTCTCTCTCTCTCCTCCATCCTCCCTTCCTCTCTCCTCTCTCTCCTTCTCTCTCTCCCTTTCTCTCCTTCTCTCTCTCTCTCTCCTTTTCTCTCTCTCCCTCTCTCTCCTTCTCTGTCTCTCCCTCTCTCTCCTTCTCTCTCTCTCCTCTCTCCTTCTCTCTCCCCCACCGTCTCTCTCCTCTCCCCCCCCCCTCGTGTCTGTTCTCTCCAGGCTGTGGGAGGCAGACAGCAGGAGCTACACGAAGTAAACACCCAGACCCCCCTGGCTCCTCAGATCAAAGATGAAACACAGACACAACACATGCACACAACACAACACACACAAACTGGTGCTCTCTAATTTCCTAATATGTTTTTGTGGTATTGCTGATTGTTGACCATGGGGAAGACAGGCCCCTGTAGACACGGTGTGACAACCCGTACACAGCAGGGGTTGTCCACCATTGCCTTAATGAGAGGATCTACACATACACACACACACACACGCACGCGCACACACACACACACACACACACACACACACACACACACACACACACACACACACACACACACACACACACACACACACACACACACACACACACCCTCTGTTGAAGAGGACAAGTAGGGAGAGTCCCTGTCACTCTGGTAGCAGGAACATCTCCTACACAATCTGACACTACAACTGTGACTGGGCCATAGATCATCTGATATCTTTACTAGGACATGGCTGGATGAGGACAGTGCTGATAGTGACCTATAAACTGGATGAGGACATAGCTGATGGCCTACAGACTGGATAATCCCTGCAGGTTGAAGAGGGAGGATGGAGCTGATGGAAATCTAGTGTATAGTCTGATGATGATGTTGGAAGGCCTGTGGGACAAACATACTGCTCATCGTTGGACAGACGTCCCTGTGTCCAAAGCCCCACGTGTCAACTCAGCCACAAGTTTCTACCCAGGTGTGTCTGAGAGAGGTACTGTGAGCCCAAATGATGTAGACACAGTTATACTATCCCTACACATGATAAAATGTCAGCGGACTACCCTGGAGGCTATGACACACAAGAACACCACACACACTCTCTCACACACGTAAAGACACACACTCACACACACACACACACACACACACATTCACTCAAAAACAGACTAGTGGTAGGGTGGTTGAGAGGTAGGAACTGATGTTTTCCTTCTGGCATTGACATCCGTTTTGCTCTCTCTTCTCAGCTAGGAAAGAAGCCCCCTGACTACAAAGGCCTGTGTTTGTGAGTGTGTTTGTGTGTGTAAAGATGTCTTGTGTCAGAGAGAGTATCGGTATATGCGTGTGTGTCTTTCTGTGTGTGAGAGAGAGTGTGTGTATGTGTGTGTGTGACTGGGGTCAGAGAGTGATAATACCAGCCTGTGCCAGCTGCCTACTAGGCCTGGAGGTTCCACACAGGCATAGTGGGACTGAACCATTTTCTAAATGACATCATGTGGTCAAATAAGATTACCCTGCCTCTACCACAGAGACATAAAGGAGAAGAGAGGATAGAGAGAGAGAGGATAGAGGAGAGAGAGGAATGAGTGTCGGACAATGAGAGTTGATGACACAAAGTGAGCGAGAGAGATTGAGAGAGAGATTGAGAGAGCGAGCGAGAGAGCAGGTTAAAGAGACAGAATGAAACAGGGATGGACGATGGTTCCCTCTTCTCCTCGTTGACCAAAAGGTGACCTGAGGGGATTTCCCAGATAAATACTTCCCTTATTCGCCAGACAGGGACTCTTATCACAATCTCATTCAAATTGGCGGTAATCCCCTTAACATCAGTAATCTCTCAATTCAGCTGCCTCATGAAACTCTTATCAGATTGGTGGTAGTCTGCTTTAACAGGTGAAAAATTCTGAGAAGTGCAAGGCTGGTCATTTGAATTACGTTTGAACAGACAAAACGACCATTGTGCTGTGGTTTTTGTGCTTGGTACAAGGTAAACCTACAGTCTGAAAATAACTTGAGTGTGTGTGTTCATGCGCCTCTCTCTTGTGTAGTAAATATATCTGTTCCACATTCCATCTCTGCTGTTTGTTCATTCAGTCAATCTCTGTTCTGTTCTGGGAAGGTTAGCGTATCGGCTTTCCATGTGTGAGTGTGTGTGTTTGTGTGCAAAGGATAGTCACAATATCATGGTGGTTGTTTGAAGTTGGAGCCACAGCCTGTGGCGGCCATGGAAGGCAGGTTCAACCAGCTGTAGACTGAGAGGCCACCTGATTTGATCTTTCTGGATGAGGGGCAGGCAGACACCTCCGCTACACCATGAAAGACGAGCTGCTGTCTGCATCACTCCAGAGCTGGGTTAAACACTCCGAGACCCAATCCAACTCTGAAAGCGCTTGCTCTAGCCTGCCAGAGTAGGGTCAAAAAGTGCCTGAAATCCTCTCAGACTATTTTATCGTTTTCTGTTGTCTGTCTGGAAGCTAGCAGAGGTTACGTTTTCACTCCAATACAGTCCAGAAAGTAATTTTTGAAATAGCTTGAAAGTACACAAAAACTGATACGTTCATCTCACAGTTTGCACATTTGTGGTCTCCCCCATCAGCTTCTTTGTATTGGGTAGACTAAATCAAACCCACCCTGAGTATCTGTCAGTAGGTGCAGGCAGTGTTTTCCCTGGCAGGTGGGCCTGTCTTCAGAGTAGCTTCCTCTCCCTCTGCTTCAGCCCTATGAAACCTGAGCACCAGGCTGCCTTTTATGAACCAGTTCAACGATTCAATTATTTAATATCCGGTGTTGTGTATTGATCTCTCCTTCCTGCTGTCTTTGCTCTCCTGTTACCAGCTACAGGCTTATGACAGCTCTAGTACACGCTGGTATCGGAAATATGAATCACAATCTTGCTGTTTATTACTCAATGTGAGAGAAATCCAGAAATCTTTGAGTCATTGAGGGCCATGTTTACCTGGAACAGCTGCTCCTCAGCCAGGGGCTGTGACAGCCAGGCCGTCCGGCCACTCAGCCCAGCTGCACCTGATAACTAGCAACAGCTCTGGTGCATTATTCATCATAACCAGGTCTGCTGTAAATACACCCCCCCCCCCCCTTCCACCATCACCGGCCTGATCATTAAATATGCATTTGGCCGGGGGGATTAGGGTGGTGTTACATGTAATACATCACCCTGTCATATCTGACTCCCCCTGGGTTTAGACTTCCTGTTAGGGAGAGAATGCACTTCCTGATCTGAGCATGAATAATCCATCACCGTGGCGACCCCCAGCTGGAGACGGAGGAGGGGTTGGGGGGTGATGATGGGTCCATTTGTCTGGACCAAGGGCACGCTGGGAGGGGCGGGGGGGGGTAACTGGGCAGTCTGCACTGTAACTGGGCAGTCTGCAGTGTTATGAAAGGGTTGATGGCTGTTTGACTAACTTGTTGAATGACTGACTGTTTGACCGAGTGACTGAGTCATTTGACTGCATGACATGTTCGCATGCTAAAGTTAAGCCAGTTGAGTGATTAGGGAAGTGGCCGTTCTACTTTGGGTGTAAATATAAGTAATTTAAGAGCAGCTATGCTAATCTTAATATAAACGGGCATGCTTCTGTGTTTATAAATACAACACTGCAAGGGGGGGGGGGGATGGGGGTGACAGGAGAGACAGGGGAGAAGGCAAAAAGTTAATAGAGACGAAAGGAGTTGGAAAAGGGGGAGGGAGGGGTGACACCAGCTGTCATTAACTGGCACAGTGAGTCACTGTTGATGCCAGTCAGTGGATAGTGAGCAGCCTGTTGGTGGTAAGCTCTGCTATTTCTGCCCTCTTTCAGGAATACCATCACTTACTGGCAGGCTGACCCCTGTGGCTAAGAGGATTGATGAAGATGATGGACTGACTGACAAGCTGCCCCCTCCATGCCAGACACCACTCCATGGCTATGGGTGTGATAAGTGATGATGATGATGATGATAAAGTGTGATGATAATAACTCCACTAGCCTTGCTGTGCTAGCCAATGAGAGAGAGGGGCTGTGGCTAGCGACACAAAGGCTACTGCTCCACTTATGCATGCTGTCCCCATGCTGCCACAGGCTCCTGTTAAAAGCATCACCTAAATGGCATATATTATGGTCGTTCTCCATTGATCCAAACGATAACCCTGACCTTGAGTGAGGGTCGGAGGACGGAGGCTGTAGGACACGTCAGATCTTCACACGAGAGAGCACCTTTTAATCTAATGGACTGCCTTCAGTGATTACTGTCACTGACGGGCTGCTGCTGCTGCCTAGCTGGAGTCATATTGTGACATGCAGATGCTCTTGGTGGGGATGGAGAGCGATGATGGTGTGCTCGCTGGAGCACGGCACCGATGGTCCAACATGACACGTTCTGCGCACATGTTCAGGAACACGTGCAACACACACACACACACGGACGGACAAAACAGCAGCAGCTGGTAGCCTGTTCATGACACACTATCTCCGGTATGATATTTCCCACCTCGCTCACACACACACACACACGCGCGCGCACAGGACAAATGCAGTGATAAAGATCATACAGTGGGGTATTCATGGGCTGTAATCGAACATGCTGGTGGCAGTGGTCATCCTGGGTGTGGGATGGTATGTGGAGGAATAGAAGGATCCATCCACGTTATATGGAGCATGAGTGATGAGTGTGTGATGTCTGGGCAGAGGGCGGATTTCGCAGTCGATAAGAACAGCACTGGACCATGAGAAAGAGACAACAGCCTTTTTTTCAATGCTAGGAACAACAGGCAAGGCCTTCAGCTCTCTCTCTCTCTCTCTCTCTCTGAGGAGGAGCAGATGACTCAGAAGAAAGAGAGCCAGATAACACTGGCCTTTGTCTCACCAAAGACAAATAACACTGGCCTTTGTCTCACCAAAGACAAAGACAGAAAATAAACAGACTCAACCTTTCTGCACATGTCGGGTCTGTACATTTGGATCAAAGGGTCTCCAGTGCTATGGATCAGTGATGGAGAGCCCAGCACAGTATATGGATGTATGGGCACTAAGAACCACGATCCTTCAGAAACCGTGTCAGGATAATCCATTACCTCGGCTCAATATCACAACAGCGCAGACCGGGGGTGTGTAGAGGGGTGCGGGGGGATAGCTGGAGGAGAGAAGAGGGGGTGGCAGGGAGTAGGCAACAGACAGAAGATCCATGACTCCGTATCCGCAGGGCCAGATGGCGTCGTTGCAGCCATGTTGCACTGTGTTACTCCATGAGATGTTCCAGCCAAAAGGACCAGGGGGCGGGGGTCACAGGGGGCGGGGGTCACAGGGGGCGGGGTCCCAGACATGCCGGGTCCCCTGTCTCTAACACTGCGGCCCCCCGCTGGTTGCCCTCCCTGTTGGCACCTAACACAACAAGGACAGGATCAGGGACAACCCTGCTTCATGCTAGGGATGGAACGAACAGGAGACTTAGTTCTCCAGAACCTCACATGGTTAGGGTTGGTAAACATGGAAGAGACTACGCCCTTATAATCAAAACTCCATGGAACTGCCGGTGCTAGCAGAGCAGAGACGACACAGATGATTAGGTAGATAGGCTTACACTATGAGGTTACACCTAGCAATGGAAGTCTGCTTCATTATCAGAAAAGACATCTCTTTGTCAAACGGTAACTCTCAGGATCACAGACGTCTCTCTATATCTCTCTTTGGTACTCTCCGTCTCACTCTCTCTCTCTCTTTCTCTCAGAGGGATGGTGGAGGGATGGTGGAAGGATGGTGGAGGGATGGTGGAGGGATGGTGGAGGGATGGTGGAAGGCAGGAAGCAGCGCTGGGATCCTCCCCCCACCTTCAGCCTGACATCTCCTGGGGCTTCTGATTGGTCTTTCATCTCGGCTAAATGTCACTCAGCTGTGTTTTGTGGAAACCTCCACCCCTCCTCCTTCCCCTCTCTCCCTCAGTTCCAAGAATGGAGATAGCAGCTGGGTGAACCACTACCGGCCTTCTAAGAGTTAGGGCCCATACATACAGACCCATACACACACACAAACACACACAAACAAGACACACACATATTTAGCCAACCCATGAAGTCCCTCTTACTCTCTCTTAAGGAAACACAGCAATGTGTGTGTGTGTGTTTTACGTCTTCAAGAAGGATCTGTTTGCATGGGACTTAACTGCTTCCAAGCAGATATACAGATGACAGAAATGTGTTCTACAGTACTTCTACAGAACTGACCATAAGTGCTCTGATTAAGGTGTTTTCTTCAATATTGTCTATGGGCTCACGATGTTTGAGTAATTCTGAAGAAACTTTTCACACACACCACATGCAGGCACATCTACAGAAAACATACACACACAGCTCAGCTGATGGTAGTTTGAAGCAGGAAACGGAACATGAAAGATTACCTGGAAAGCATTTTCTAGGTAGTAAGACGTATCACACACACCACACAACACACAGAAATACATACACACAATTCTAAATAAATACCTGCTAAAACTGGGCTAACCCACAGAACCGACAGAGAGGAGAATAGAAAAAGAAAGAAAAAGTGATGTGCTCCTCTGGTTTCCTGTATCTTTATGGTGTTCTGAGGCTGAAGGTCTTACACTATGCAGGTATGAAGAGTGTTCTCTGAGGCTGAAGGTCTTACACTATGCAGGTATGAAGAGTGTTCTCTTTGAGCTGAAGGTCTTACACTATGCAGGTATGAAGAGTGTTCTCTGAGGCTGAAGGTCTTACACTATGCAGGTATGAAGAGTGTTCTCTGAGGCTGAAGGTCTTACACTATGCAGGTATGAAGAGTGTTCTCTTTGAGCTGAAGGTCTTACACTAGGCAGGTATGAAGTGTTCTCAGTGAGCTGAGATGAAGCTGTGGAGCACGGTGGAGAATCAAAGCCTCAACTCAGTTTGGATATGAAAAACAAAAGCTGGAACCTGTCAAACAGAAGTTCCCTCTGAGATTCAAACCCTGATTATTACCGGTTATCCATGAACAATGGATAACCCGACATACGGAATACAGTCCATCCATTTAATTATATGAATTAGAATGTTTGTTGTTGTTCTTGTGCGCATTGTCAAATACTTAATATGGATTACAACATGGATTACAAATAACCCAGTACAAAATCGGGCCTAATCTAATCATTGATTCTGGATTGAGAGACTGAACATCACAACATGGCAGAACTACTCATCACAAAACTAAGCAGCTTCGACATTTCCAGGTTGTGAACCAACTCTTTGTTATTTAAATTAGTTTCGATTGTCTTGATGGAATAAAGCAAGATTCGCCATGGCAGCAAAATACCTCACAAGGGGAAATTGTGATTGACGTGTCGTCAAGTCAATAACCCACAGTCACACAATCTGAGATATCATCATGCTTAAAAAGGGAAAAAGTTGAAACAGACCAAATCTCACACTCACACACATATATACACACACACATGTTCCAAAACAGGTTTTGTTGATCCCTCCCCCTTCAAGGGCTTGAAATACTCACAAAAACACACACAATCCCAGAGAGAGCTCATGACTCAGCTGATGCAAATGAGGGGACCGTCCCTGTCATCATGTGCTGTGAGGCCTGTGACAGTATGTTTGGTGCTAATGAACTGTATGTGTGTGCTGATAATTAACAGATTTGGAATTCACCTATTTACATAATATATCACAAATGTTTCCAAATACACAAAATACCACTAGAACCACATGGTTTGAAATGAAGTGATTTGTTGTGATGAGAAAGTTGTTCTGTTTATCTGATGACCATGTGTGCGGTGGACATTGTAGCAGGTTGGCCTCAAACAGCAACCAAGTATGGGAGGAATGTGGCCCTCAGACATTCCACTGTGGGCCTCGACTGTTTCTGTGGTGAAGACACATTCCTTGTGACCTCACATATCCTTCTCTCAAGGGACCAGAACGTTCTCACGCCCGTCACACACGTAAACACACACGTAAACACACACGTAAACACACACGTAAACACACACATGCAGCTACAGGGAAGGCTATTACGTAAGGCCGAGACCCCTGACAGAAAGAGCTCTCTCTCTCACACACACACACACACACACACACAGTAATGTATGTCCGGGTTTCATCATCTTCGTGAAGCTGAAAGCCCAGCCTGCTCTGGTCTGGCACATCACATTTCTATTTATATACATTGTTGTTGTGGGGAAACATCAAGGATTATATAAAAGGCTTTTACTGTGTCACGGGGGAGGGGTGCTCGTGACAGTACGAGACAGAACTGTTACATTACACACACACACACGTACACACAGAGCTTTCCACCCTGCATCTCAGCTCCGCATGCTGCGGTCCTCAGGGCCTGACTCAGGAGGCTCCAGGGACACGCTCACGTGGCCGTCTCTCCCAGAGCCGGGTTGAAGACAAGCAGCCCTGGCTGAAGACAAGCAGCCCTGGCTGAAGACAAGCAGCCCTGGCTGAAGACAAGCAGGCCTGGCTGAAGACAAACAGCCCTGGCTGAAGACAAGCAGCCCTGGCTGGAGACAAGCAGCCCTGGCTGGAGACAAGCAGCCCTGGCTGAAGACAAGCAGCTCTGGCTGAAGACAAGCAGCCCTGGCTGGAGACAAGCAGCCCTGGCTAGACAAGCAGCCCTGGCTGGAGACAAGCAGCCCTGGCTGAAGACAAGCAGCCCTGGCTGGAGACAAGCAGCCCTGGCTGAAGACAAGCAGCCCTGGCTGGAGACAAGCAGCCCTGGCTGGAGACAAGCAGCCCTGGCTGAAGACAAGCAGCCCTGGCTGAAGACAAGCAGCCCTGGCTGAAGACAAGCAGCCCTGGCTGAAGACAAGCAGCCCTGGCTGGAGACAAGTAGCCCTGGCTGAAGACAAGCAGCCCTGGATGGAGACAAGCAGCCCTGGCTGAAGACAAGCAGCCCTGGCTCCCCTCCCAGACTGTCACTAGGCACTTCCCTGACGCTCCCTTCTTTACACCATCCTTGGTAATGATGACAATAGTGGGACATCCCTAAATGACAGGGACACCCCAATGACCTGATGATATGGAGATCTCTGTGTCTGGGAGACTTGGTGGCTGACAGGCTGACAACTGGCAGACTGGCTGGCTGACAACTGGCTGGGAGCAGCTTTACAGGGGAAGTCCACTTCCTGCGACGAGCATAGCCGACATAGCAGAAGGAATTACAACATACTCCCACACACACTTTTCTAACCTCAACCCCACACACAGACACACACTTTCCTACACACACACCCACGCCATACTGCTCCCACGCACACGGCTGTTGGAGGTTATGTTCAGTCACTTCCTGCTATTCTTTTGAGGTTTCACATTCTAGTGGAGAGAGAGAGGAGAGAAAGAGAGTAGGCTACGCTGTGTACATTGTGGGTGGTGACCACGTGAATAAAAGTGAACAAATATCAACCTAGTTTGACCCAAGGAATTGAGAGAAAGAGGGAGAGACAGAGAGAGATAGAGGGAAAGGAAACATTTTTGGAGAGTTAGCTCATGGTTGGTGACGGGGGTGTTTCCTTGGGTGGGGGGCTGTCCCAAAACTCTCTGCTCCACCAGCCTGTAATCACATCTGAATGGTTAGACTCCTCCACCCCCTCCCTCCTTACTTCCTCCCACACCCACACAGCACAGCCCACCCTGCCTCCCCCTTTCCTTCCCTCTCCTCCCCCTCTCCGCCCACGCCTTTCTCCCCCTCTCCTCTGCCTGTAACTGTAAACTAAGAGAGTTCAATGACTTGTCTTTCCCCCTCTCTCACTTTACATCTCTCTCTCTACCTCCCCATGTCTTTACCTCTCTGAGATATCCTCTTTTTATATCTACACCTTTTAAAACAATCTCTTTCTGCTCCTCGTCTTCATCTTATAAAATCTACATCTAACATGTACCCCTCTCTCTGCCTTTGTTTTTCCCTTTTCTGTCTGTCTTCATCCTGTTCTCTCTCTTCCTCTAATCTCTGCTTCTCCCATCAGCTGGTCTTGGTGAGTGTGTGTTCAGAGCAGCAGAGGAATGAGAGGAATGCATTCATGTCCTGATGTGGGAGTCAGACAATTCTGCTTTGTGTCCAGTCTGAGTTAGGTAGCTACAGTACAGAGGGAGAGAGAGAGACTTGTCGTTTTTGTAGTTCTCTTTAATTCAGCGGGGCCGGGTAATACCGAAATGTTGGGGACTTTCAGATTAGGAAAGTGTTAGGGCCTGAGAGAGCAAGAGCGAGCGAGAGAATATCCCCAGTACCACCGAAGTTCTCTCGCTCCTCCGCTCTGACTACGAAGGGGAGTTTTCCTCTTTGCATTTGATTTGCATAAGCGTCAAAACACAACTCGGGGTCGGTGTCCTGATATTTGTCTTTGTTTTGGGTTTTTAATCTCTCAAAACTTTCGTTCTGAAACACGAAACCATTTCAGGTCGCTGTCAAAGGCCACGGCGACCTTTCCACACACTGAGGGCTCAGGCCTTAAGGTGGTACACCATGACTCAAACATCAGGTCCTGCTTGCAGTCTGAATGTACAGATGTGTTTCACCAGTAACGGATGGTCTGTCAGCCCTGTGTGTGTGTGTGTGTGTGTGTGTGTGTGTGTGTGTGTGTGTGTGTGTGAATGTGTAAGCATGTGTGTTTTGTGGGGTACCAAATATTGTCAAGTTACAGCGTTTCACACATTTGCACACACACATTTCTATGAGCTCCTAAAGCACTATCTAAAGCCACCCCAGGGACGCACACACCAAAGTGTGACAGCTCCAGCCTGGAGGACAGTTGAGACGAGCATGTGTGCATGTGTCTGTATCACAGAGCCAATGGATCAAAGAACTTTCCTTAATAGGACCACAAAAAGAAATATAAAGAAACACATGCTATTAGGAGAAAAAGAGAGAGAGAATACAAGCGATAGATACAAAAAGAGCGAGAGCGAGCAAGCGAGAGAGAGCGAGTGAGTAACAAAGTCTAGAGAGCAGAGAAGACATGACTGGGGGGATGGAGTAGGGTGGAGGAGAAAGAAAGCAAGAGAGTTAGACAGAAGAGACATACGGATGGAATGAGAGAGTGATGGAAAGAGTGTGTTGCTATGCGTCTTGCCCCAGCCCTCCCTCACCCCTCTCCTCCCCAGTCTCCCCCTGGTAGCAGGGCATCCCTGTGGGTTCCAGAATGCTAAATCACCCATCTGCCATTTACCCACCCCCTGCCCTATGTGTGTGTGTATGTGTCTGTGGCTGTGTGTATTAGCCAGAGTGTCTGACAGAAGTAGCTCATATCACTGCGGTATGCAATTTTGCATGTTGTTATATTTGTGTGTGTTTGCATTTGTGACGGTGTGATGATGGGTGTGTATGTGACAAACAGACAGCATTGTAAATATTCTAGAGTGTATCTGCTGCGGTGTTGTCAACAACATCAATAGTTGTTGGCATCTTAAGCAGTGTGTGTGTGTGTGTGTGTGTGTTTGTGTGTATGTGCGTCCCTACAGGGTGATTTACTACAGTTCTCTATAGACCAGCTGGGCCACTACATGTATCCTCTCTGGATGGATGGCTGTATGGCTAACTGACTGACTGACTCACTAGCTAACCGACTGTTTCATCAGCCGGTAACAGCTTAAAGCAACAGTGTATGTTAAACACAGTCATTTAATCATGTTGACTAGCAGTATTGGACAAGATCTGTGGTATATATGCACATGCGTAAAATGTGTTTGAGTGTGTGTGCGTGTGTATGTGTCTATGAGAAGGTTGGTCCCATACATTGGAATGTGACATCTCTTTCATCTTCCCTCATCTCTCAGGTACGACTCCTCCCTCTCCCTCTCCCTCCCCTACCTCCCCCCCCCCACACACACACATCAAATCCCCTCAGCCCTCATCAAAGCTGAGCACAGAGCTGAGGGGAGGGAGGGGTGATGGAGGGAGGGAGCTGTTCGGTTGGAGCTTGTTATCAGCAGCACCTGCTCTGTTGAAGGTTCACATGGCCAGTCCTGATGCAGCCACAAGATCTTCAACCACAATCTTACCTCTCTCTCTCCCTCCTTCTCTCCCTCTCTCCCTCCTGTCCTTCCCTTCCTCTCTTCCCTTCCTGTCTTTCCCTCCATTCCTCTCTATTTCCCTTCCATCCACTGTCCCTCCTGTTACATCTCCCTCTTGTCCTCTCTCCCTCCCTCCTTCCTATTCTCTCCTGTGTTCTCTCCCTCACTCCTGACCTCTCTTCTCCTCCTTTCCTCTCTCTCTCCCTCCTTTCCTCTCTCCCTCCCTCCTTTCCTCTCTCCCTCCCTGTCCCTTTTCTCTCCCTCCCTCCTGTTCTTTCTGTCTTTCCCTTACTACACACTTGTGTGTGTGTGTGTGTGTGTGTGTGGGGGGGGGGGGTTGTTGTGTATGAGTATGTGTGTATGTGTGCATGTATGCAGGTATATGCTGCATGTGCGGGTGTCCATTCAAATCCATGTGCGAAGTTTACGGTGTGTGATGTGTTTGTATTTGTGTCTGTGTACTACGACAACTGCTATCCCTGCTTCTTGTTTCAATAATCTCTGACAACACTTTTCAGCCATCGTATGATACAAGAAAATCTTCCACATCCCCATTGGGTGTTTCTGTGAGTGTTGTACTTGGGTGTAACCAGAAACAGTATTGAAAGTTAATATGCTTAGCCCCTGTGCTACAGTGCTACGTAGCTACAATATGCTAACAGCTACGCTAACAGCTACGCCGACACAAATAAGCTGTTTCCCTCCCTGGAAACCACCCCTGGTGTTAGTGCCTCGGCTAAGGTGCTACATAATGCTAACAGCTACACTAACAGCTACACAGTCCTATTGAGCGGTTCACCCACCCCAGTCAGACAGTGTGTTTAAAGCTAACAGGAGAAGACTGCCTTCCTCGTTAGTTACTCATGAATAATGGATCCTACATCAGAGCAGCTAAAATACATAATTATCGCTCGACTTATCGCTGCTTTGATTCTGCTCCATATACCAGAAAAATGTGTGTGTGTGTGTGGTGGTGTGGGGGGGGGGGTTCTAAACTACACCCTATCTCTGGTATTACCAAGGAATTAGCATTCTGTAGAAGTAGGGACTGAGACTGGAGGCTGCAGACTCCGAAGCTAGATGTGCCCAGACTGTGATTTGACTTATGCATGTGTCTGAAGTGCAGTGTGTTCTGTGAGGAGGGTTGGGGCTTGGCAGGGTATGGGTCGGTGAGGGAAGGGAGAGGCTGCAAATTGGATTCCCTCGAGCCAAACGCAAAATGTTGAAATAGCGGAAGAGGAAACTGATAGGTTGGCCCCTGGATGTAACTACACCCTAGAGAGGGGGGGGGGGAGAAGAATAAGAGAAAGGAGGGAAGAGAGAGAGAGAGAGAGAGAGAGAGAGAGAGAGAGAGAGAGAGAGAGAGAGAGAGAGAGAGAGAGAGAGAAAGAGAGAGAGAGAGAGAGAGAGAGAGAGAGAGAGAGAGAGAGAGAGAGAAAGAGCACGATGTTCCTGCCAGTATAGTATGAAAGAGGGCTATTCATATCCTCTCAATAAACACCCAGGATGCAGTTGGAGTGTTCCCTTCTTGGTCTGGCCGTCACCGGGACGATAAGCCCGGAGGTGGCAGGGCAAGCTGAGGAGCAGATGGTGCAGGGTAGAAGCCAAGCCCTGCCCCACCCTCCACACCCACTAACCCCAGCCAGGGGCACTGGAGATGGGATGGAAGGGGACAGGGTAGGGGGGTCAGGGATGGGTTTCCTCCTGGCACCACAACGGGACTGCACCCGACTACATCAAGTCTCTCCTCCAGCCCTACACCCCTACCCGCCACCTACGGTCTTCTTTTGACAACCGTCTGGTGGTCCCACCGCTCAAGAGCGCCCGGTCCCAACACAAGCTTTTCTCCTGTCTGGCCCCCCAATGGTGGAATCATCTCCCCACCTCCATCAGAGACACTGACTGTCTCCCCACCTTTAAGAAAAGGCTTAAGACACTTGTTCCGGGAGAACAACGGTACTTTTTGCTGGAGCTGATGCTAGTTTCCTCCAGGATCAGAATGACTCTTGTTGAGAGACTTGTTGCTCTTGTTGGTTAGTTGTAACGGATTTAAATTCTTGTACTCGCTGTGAATTTTTTTGCTGTTGATTGCTTTTCTATAGGTAAACTCTTGCAGTTTTTGAGGTTCATGTTGTTTAATTGTAACTTGTTTAACTGCATGCTCTTATGGTTCTTCCCTTTGGCACTTATTTGGTTTTCACAATGTATGCTTCATGTTTTGGCTGCCCGCAATGTTTGGGGCTATCTCGTTGTTATGATCAGTGACCTATGCACTTTTGTGAAGCTCTCTCTTGGAAGTCGCTTTGGATAAAAGCATCTGCTAAATGAATAAATGTAAATCATGAGGAGAGGAGTAAGGAGGAAATACAGAGGATTGGAGACGGCAGGAGAAGAGAGGGCAGGAGAAGAGATACAAATACATTTGAGGAGAAAGGACAGTAAATGAGGAGAGGAGAGTAGAATAAAGGACAGAAGAGGACAGGCGAGGAGAGATGAGAAGAGAAAATGAGTGGTAGAAAAAGAGATGGAGGGTTTGAGAGCTTTAAAGGAACCAGGCCTTCCTAGCCTGCTCTCAGACTAAACCCTATAACCCCCCAACATGCCCACGCTCTCTCCCACACACCAGACAGAAGAGAGGGACAGAGAGGGGGGCGGGGGTGGAGATACAGTATGACTGAGCAGGTGTTTGTATACTTTTGAATGCTTAAGCATGTTTTTTGTGCCTCTATGTTTTGGCATAGGCCTACAGGCGCCTATTCGACTTGACAGTGTGTGTGCTCAAGCGCATGAATTCAGCTTTAAATCTGTTGTGATGCCAGTCTGCCTTCTTTTTATGTACGTGTCCTTTTGTCAGGCTGCCCGTCTGGTGGATCATTGTATTTGTTTATGTTTCTCTACAGTACGTGTGTGCGAGTGTGTGTGTGCGTGTGTGTGTGTGCATACGTGTGTGTGTGGCGTCTCCGTCTGTGTTCTCTCAAAGCGTCAGTATTGGATTTACAGTGAGGGGTTTCTGCTTGCCAACTTCCAGGGCTGACAATCAGGGAGTGGGTGGTTCAAGCAGCCCTGTGTATATGTGTGTGTGTACATGTTAAGTCTGTGTGTGTGTGTGTGTGTGTGTGTGTGTGTGAGCGTAAAATGGGATGTTAATTTTTTTACAAAACAAAATCGGATTTACCATTGTGTGTTTGACAGACACCTTGCATGTAAGAGCTGTGTAAAAGCCCCTCTTTAACAGAGGTGAGCAAGCTGTGTCTCCTGGCCTCTCCCCTCTCTCTCCTGGTCTCTCCCCTCTCTCTCCTGGTCTCTCCCTGCTTTATCCTGTCTCTCACTTCTCTCTCCTGGTCTCTCCCTTCTCTCTCCTGGTCTCTCCCTTCTCTCTCTTGGTCTCTCCTGGTCTCTCCCTTCTCTCTCCCCTCTCTCTCCTGGTCTCTCTCCTCTCTCTCCTGGTCTCTCCTTGTCTCTCCCTTCTCTCTCCCCTCTCTCTCCTGGTCTCTCCTTGTCTCCCCTGGTCTTCTCTTCTCTGGTCTCTCTGCATGTCTCCCACTCTCCCCTAGTCTCTTCCTGGATCTCTCCTGGATCTCTCCCTGGTGTGACGGAAATCTGAGAATCGATATACCCAAAGTTAAAATGTCTTTGTATAAGTATACTGAATAAATATTTCTGCAGAAAGGACCAGACACGGTACATATGGTAGTCTGTCAGCATCTGATGAAGAACATAGTCAGTTTATACTAAGACAACAACCTCTGCAGCCACCTGCACACAACAGGCTCTTGTTCATAGTATCAGCACAAAAACTGGTCTCTCCCTGGTCACCCCTCGTCTAGCCAGGCATCGGACACTCTACACTGAGGTTTACTGACTCAACACAGACATGCACACACACATGCACACACACACACTGAAGACTTGCGTGACTCCCTAATTCTCTAATGAGGACACGTCAGCAGCAGACAGGCGAGCCCAGAGGAACATGAAGAACACGTCTGACTCACACAGAGCCAGGCGGAGCCGCTCCGTGACAGCAGAGGATGGACCCGACACCTGCTCCACGGAGCAGGACGCTCCTCCCCCTGCACACCACAAGCATCTCCTCCACATCTACACCCTCAGACCTGGGCAAATTCCTCTCGGCTGCTTTATGATTGTGCCGGTGGTGAATATGATGACGATGAAGGGAGGGGGTTAGGGTCATCAGGCTGTACTGTGTTGCTGTGTGTTTGTGTCTCACTGTCCTTCCATCACTCCCTGCTCTCTGGTTGTGTATTTAAGTCATAGGTTGCTGACTTTCCCTCTCACTCTCTCTTTCTCTGCTCTTTGTGCCTGAGGTGGGCTCATGTAGGTAATGCAACAGCTGCAGGGCGCACCCACACACACACACACACACACACACACACACCCATACACACACACACACACACACACACACACACACACACACACACACACACACACACACACACACACACACACACACACACACACACACAGGGGCCTCGTTTGAAGTAATTATTCTGATTGTGAGAAAAGATCCCCTCAGTCCCTCTGGTGTTTATCTCAGGGGGGATTTCACCAACCGCCCTGCGTGTCAGGTTCTCATCTCTTGTTCTCTCTCTCTAACACACACATACCTGAGTCAGGTTCTTCACCTTCTCTTGAACCTCGCCCTCAGAAAGGTTAGGCATGCTTAGAGTGTCCTCACACAAGACACACGTTGTGTGTGTGTGTGTGTGTGTGCGTGTATGGCTGGAATGACTGGATACGGTACCTGAATTAAAGTCCCAGAGCAGTGAGACAGTGTTCATAAAGAGAAGTCATAAAGAGACAGGAGGCTGCAGGCAAATCAACATAGATAAGACAGAGGCATGTCAAGCTGAACTAAAGATTTTTTTTAAGATGAAACAGAAATCATAGAAAACCCCTTGCACACAACCAAACATGCAAGTAAATACTGTACATCAAAAGGAACAGCAAACTTTGACATCCAAGGCCTAGAAAATGTCATAACTCTGACAGTTAATTGGAGCCAAATAGTAGCTCTCCTGTTGTGATGCAAATTGCCTCTGCCATATAAGACAACATAGATTGTGGACACACACAACCACACACACACACACACACGTACATACACAACCACACAGAGAGAACGGTCACACAGCAACATCAAGAAGGACTCAGAGTTTATAATGAGAGGACTGCTCTGTGGTTGGTCATACTAAATTCCCTGGACATCTGTCCTCAAGCCTCCCCCTCTCTCTTTCTCCCCTCTCTTTATCCCTTTCTCAATATGTTCTTTCCTCTCCTTTTCCAGACTCGTCTAGTTAAGGGAACAGAACAGAGGACTGAACCAAGCTGAACTGAAAGCTATAGTCCAGCCGCCACCACTATCCCTCCCCCACCCCCACCCCCGGCCTTAGACAGGCTAATTATCCTGCTGGTTTTATCCTCGGATTAATGAATATCCTTTTAGGGGGCCTATGGGTTATCGGTGTAGCTTCATAGCAAACCCAGTCAACCAAACATGTATTTATCCAGTTTATCTATCTATCTCTATATTTATCTCTGTATCTATCGGTCTGTCTCTGTCTATCAATTTTTCATTCTACCATTCTATATAATGTCTCACTACGAGAAGAGAGTATGAAAGCCATGTCCTGGCAGTCCTGCTCCATTTGGGCCCTGAATTATTCAAGGCGGACTGCTTCATGGAGACGAAGGGGAGCCGCACAGACAGAGGTGGACTGAGTTTACCTCCGCGACCCCAAACAGCCAGCCAATACAGCAACCTCAACAGTCAGCCAATACAGCAACCACAACAGTCAGCCCGAACAGCCGCAGGGCTGAGCCCTTCAGAGTGGAGAGTAACATGCTCTCTGTCAGCAGGTAGTAAACCCGAGTCCAAATGGGGAAATACTGTTCATTCATTCACATTAAGATGGCCTTGGCATTGTGCCAACTTCCCTTTAAGATAATAGGCTGCATTTCAATACTCTGCAGTGTTTCCTGTCCTGGTTTCCTCCTCTCCTGCTCTAACATGACAGAGGCAGACAGAGGAAGGCAGGTGTGTGTGTTTGCGTAACAGACATCTGAGCGGGAGAAATGTCCGGCAGGTGCACACACATTTAGTGATTAGCCTAAAAGCTTATGGCTATTTTTTTGTCTACAAAGACAAAAAGTCGTGTGTGTGTGTGTGTATGTGTGTGTAATAGAGAAAGATAGGAAAAATGGTGCAGGTGTTTGTGAGACAGGTGTGTGTCTGGGGCAGGTGTGTGTGTCAGAGAGTAATCTGAATTTAAGGCAGCTGCTGCTTTGACATTAGAAACAGCCTAAAGCAAACTGATGAACGAGTGCGATGTAAGCCAAAGGCCAGTTATATAAGTTAACGGACTTCTTACCCAACCCCCGTTCTCTTGGATCCACGCCTGCAGGGGTCCGTTCAAATACTCCGTCATCCAGCGCGCGATGTTGTCCACCTGCGACGTCATCTCCCGGTTGACGCTCTCTACGCACATAGTCCCGCCGAACTCAAAAAAGGCCACAATCCGCCCCCAGTTGACCCCGTCTCGGAACAGTTCCTCGCTCACAGCGACGAATCTTGGCTCAGCAGTGCTCGGTGTAAAGTGTAGTTGCCCGGACATCTCCGCAAAGTCCCGCTGGTACATCCTCTCGATCTCGTCCCCCGCTTCGCGCAACACCCGGTGCAGCCTGTCGCCAGGGTCCGGTTCCGGGATACGGTTTGGAAACGGTGGGGCATTGTCTTCTTCATCGGTGAGGACTGGCCGCGGCCGCCGCGAGAACGCAGCAGGGGCGTCTTCAAAGTCGTTAACGGGAGGAGAGATGTCCTCTGACTGGCGATCCCACACATATCCCTTCTTAAGCAGCTTGTGGTGAATATAGATCTCTACAATACTGCGGCTGTCGTATGAGTTCTCGTTTGCCATTACGATAAGAAACGGTGCACCAACAATCCTGACAGGAAATGTAATTCAATAACTCATTTTCTAAAGATCATACTCAACTCCGTGGCACCGGCAGATCAGAGACGTCGGAGACCAACATTGTAACCAGCTACACGTGTATATAGATGTCCCAGCACAGAAAGTAAAAGTAGCGCACCTCAACCCAAATTGTACAATATTCACCTGTGACTGAAATCAAGAAAATGCCATGTTACAATTTTCATTGATAACGCTGTCCCCACACATGCACTTGCGTTCCATGCACGCTCCAAACGAACTGTTGGGTTTGCAGTGTGTAAGCTCTGCAGAGAGCGCACGTATGAACGAATCTATTGCCCAACGTCTGTCTGTTGCATATGTACGCCCCTTTTGGAATCCATTGGAAGAGTCACAACTTTCACATTTCCATTTGACTGATCCTCCTCATGAGAGCGTCCTAACCAGCCGCAGTTCCAAATATAATGTAGGCTATCCTCAACAGCTTCAAAATTAGTCGCTCTGTTGAGTCCTCAATTATATATGTGTGTGGCAATAATAATTCCACTGGCCTTTATATAGTCCCAGAGAAGACGGAAGAGAGAGAGAGACGTTACTAGAGACTGCCAGCCAGGTTCGAAAAAAAGCGCTTGATCACGCGAACGCGGGGTTGAAGACGAGAGCAGAAACGCTTACTTCCAGAACAAGTCTCCAGCGGTAAAATAGCATACTTTACTTGAACATTTTCTACAGCAGCTGCCAAGGTTGCACAGAGGCTGCAATGCGAGCTCGGTCCATATCGCCGCACTGTACCTCCTCGTGGGAGGCGCTTCCGTGGCCTGTCATCCCATTCAAGCTTTTCTGGTCAGGGGGCAGGGCATATGGCTACAGAGCCACATCACACTCACTGCATCCTAGTGGGACATCCTTATGCCAGGGATATAAGCAAGCTCAGGCTAGGGATCATGCCATTACATTTTGTAATACTGTGTCAGACAAAAGTACATGTTACTTAAAGGACATTAGATAGATGAATGGCAGTATTTAAAAGTAATTGAGGTGGTTAAAAGGTGGGTACACATGAGGAGTGGCTTTCTACTTTGTATACCTCCGTACATTACTGCTCTAAAGGACAGTCCTGTCAGATAGCGTAAGCAAACAAGTAGACTGAGAAATACAGCCGTCTCAGGGAGAAGCAGGCATGAGGAGATTTCCCACATTCTTGCTTTTCTGTGGGATCTGAGCAGTCCAGGGGGGAGGGTGTGTGTGTGTGTGTGTGTGTGTGTGTGTGTGTGTGTGTGTGTGTGTGTGGGGTCTCTGATCATGTGGGGTTCCCAGTAGTCTCAGGGGGTCTCTGTTCCTGGAGGCCCCTAAAGTCTCAGCTACACCTAAAACAATAGGGCTGTCCCTGTTTGGCTGGCAGTTAGTTTTAATAGGTCACCAACAGAAGAACTGTTCCTTGAAGTGACGCAGAAAGCTGGGAGGAGGGCGGGTGTGTGTGTGTGTGTGTGTGCGTGTGCATGTGTTCATGTGTGTTCATGTATGAGAAAGCAAGAGAGCACAAGAGAAATGCTGTGTGTGTGTTTCAGTGTGCGTACCCAATGTGGAGGCCTCCGTGTGTGTGTCTTTGTGTCTATCTGAGTGTGCATGTGTGTGTGTTTCTGGGTGTGTGTCGGTTTCTGTATGTGTATGTGTGTGTGTGCGTGCATGTGTGTAAGACAATGTTGTTCCAATTGTTCATTCAAGTGGGTGCATGGTATGCAGGGGTGGAATGTGACCAGAGAGTCCAGTGAAGCCCAGATAGTGGACTGAAATAGAGCGGAATTATATTCACACACAGACACACATACACACAAATGATAATTCTCTATGTTAAATAGTAAGGTTAAAGGAGTAACTGAAAAAAAGAGCCAGCATCAGTGTCCAATGGCGTACTGTGTTCACCTCTTTGGGCAGTTGGTGGTGGGATAGTTAAGCTCAGTCTGCCCTCTAGAGTACAAACATCCTAGTGCAGTGGTCATGTCGCCAAAGCTGCCCTCCAGCTAGAGTGTGCCTGTGTGAGAAGATGCAAACTAGGGCGTGTGAGTAGAATGTCTAAATAGAACAATGGATTGTACTACAAACGTCTCCTTGTCTACTCCACAGTCAGCTCTGTGGTGGCCACCTTGACAAGGGCATAGCTGTATTATATATGAGTGTGTGTGTGTGAATGTGTGATCCTGCATGGCTAGGAGGGTTTAGCTGCGTGTGTCATTCAGAGATTCATGAAGAAACGTGTCACAAATACGTTGTTTGTTTTTTGCTCTTCATGGGTATTGTAGATACCCAATTGTATTGTAGATAATGAAGGTATAAGGATTGTTTTAAGTGTGTGTGTGTGGGGGGGGGGGGGGAGAAAGAGAAGAATAGAGTCTGCAACCTACGCAGCCTACACAGCTTCCTCTTTCAGGGTAGGGTGGATAACATTTCATCATTTCATCATCAACATTAAATCTAAACTCTTGATGACCCTAGATGTTTTAAAGCTGGTAGTACTGCATCTGGTAGTACATATTATTACCAGAAGAGGGAGGCAACTACTCTTTGCTGTCTATCTATATCTCTGTCTGTTTCTGTCTCTCTGTCTCTCTGTCTCTCTGTTTCTCTGTCTCTGTCTCTGTCTCTGTCTCTGTCTCTCTCTCTCTCTCTCTCTCTCTCTCTCTCTCTCTCTCTCTCTTTCTCTCTCTCTCTCTCTCTGTGTTTTAGTTAAATTAGTTTGAGGGTCACCTTCTTCTCATAACTCATCTCTGTCTCTCTTTCGCTCTCTCTCTCACACTCACACACACACACATTATCTCTCAATATATCAGGCTGTAAATGAGTTATGTTGTGCCTCCAACCTGTGGCAACCAGCCAGATACAACATCTCTGGCCCCGGCCTGTCTAACACGTCCCATTAGCTTGTCCCCCAGTGATATACAGCTCTGTGTCGTCAGCAGCCAATCAGCCACCCTTCACCCCCCCTCCCCAAGAGGAACACAGAGCATTAGAAACCAGACTGTAAATTAGAGATGTGACAAGCCTAAACATGTGACTTTGTGTGTCATTGGAGCCTCAGGTTTGTCATCGAGGCTTGGGTACAGTACACAGTCACTTTGAGATGATGGACACACACACACACACTCCAGCTTGTGTGCTCTCTCTCTCTCTCTCTCTCTCTCTCTCTCTCTCTCTCTCTCTCTCTCTCTCTCTCTCTCTCTCTCTCTCTCTCTCCTCTCTCTCCTCTCTCTCCTCTCCGGTAATGCAGGTAGTTTAGCAGTTTATGATTCAGTTGCAATAAAACAATTATATACAGTAGATGTCCTCCATGCTCATTATGCTAATGTAAACAACAATACTCATATTCTGACAAAAAACTTGAGCTGGCCGTCTCACCCAAATGTCCTCAGCCCCCAGGTTCATGTTTAATCATAACTGAGATGGAATTTAGTTATCTCTGCATACTAATACTGTTGTCTGGAGGGGAGGGTATTGTGTGAATGTCTCAGGAGAATGCAGATTTAGAGAAGGAAAAGGCACCATACATGTTTGATTCAATTAAATTCCATTAGAAAACTTTATTTATCCCGGGGGAAATAATTTCATTTAAGATGTACAACTCTCAGGACTCATAATCTCTTCCTATTTGTGTTTGTATGTATGTATGTATGTATGTATGTATGTATGTATGTATGTATGTATGTATGTATGTATGTATGTATGTATGTATGTATGTATGTATGTATGTATGTATGTATGTATGTATGTATGTATGTATGTATGTATGTATGTATGTATGTATGCGTGTGTGTGCGTGTGAGAGAGAGAACTACAGGACCAGGACCTCAGGCCTCCTGATATCTCCCAACGATACTGAGATAACCTCCAGCTTGAAAGGTCAGAGGTGAAATGCATTTAGTAAATGTTTGCTTATAATAGATATGAGCTGTGATAAGTGACACCAATGTTAACGTTTCAAGATTGTAGAGTTGGAGAGATACAACAGACTCAGTTGGCCTCAGATGCCATGTTTGTGTTGCATAGCAACCTGATGTCATTGAAGATGACCTTGTTGCCCTCAACTTACCATGTTGGGAAGCGTTATCATTCATCCCCACTGCACACACACACACACACACACACACACACACACACACACACACACACACACACACACACACACACACACACTCACTCACTCACACGTTTGCGCACACACAGTGTACAGACACACCCACACAACCACACACAGACACACACAGACTTAACTCTTCTGGGTGTTAATACTGCATAAAAATGTGCGTCAGAAGATCATTCCATGAATAGTGAAGAAATTGCTTTTTGTGCGGTGGGGAAGATTGGCTTTCACAATGGAGAGACCAAAACAAACAAGCTCTCTATCTAAGATCCACATCTAACTCATTTTACTACCTGGAGTGCTTGGGAATATCCCACTTCATCTCACAATTCCCTGCTTTCTGTTCCAGCTCAGTCTCTCTTCCAGTTGCCCGGTCTTTCCACACACAGCATGAAAGGATTACAAGGAAACAGGAGGCCGTGCCACCGTGTGTCTGGGAGCTGGTGCAATTCACACCTCTTCTGGTGGTGCCGTGCAGCTTTTTATCTGAATAGGCTTCTTTGTCTTCAGGGCGTCTCTGTCCTTGCTTGGTTTCTCTGCTGTCTGTCACGTTCAGATCCCAGGAGGTTTTGAAGGAGTCTGCTGGTGGCTGTGATTGGGGATGTGTGTGAGGAGAGGGACCGGATGGCTTCAGAGTCTCAGAGACGTGGACTAGGACACGCCGTCAGAGCCACGTAAAAGACCCACTTCATTAACTTGATCCACATTTCAATAATTGAGCACTCGGGTGCACTTAGACGCTATTAAAGTCCAAATTACTTGTAAATAACTGATGTCACTGATTGAATATTCAATGCTAATCTCCTTGTGGCTTTATAAGATGCTATCCGCCGCATAAGTATGAGTGTGCTGGATTTTACGCAAGTTTTTGTTGCCCCAGCGCTGGAGCATGTTTGTGTCGTGGACGGCAAGTGTGTAATCTCATCTTCACCAGCAGGAGGCAATAAACTCCTAGCGACACTGCCATGTCTCATCCACAGGCTAAAACCGTGCACGCTTTCTGTACTGAATAATACAGTATCAGCCTCTCTCTGTTTAACTATTTAATAGTTTCATAATGAGATGACAGACCATATTAACGCTTGAATAATTCGAACAATGCTAAATATTCATCCCACGATTACCTGTCATATGGGCACTCTCTGGTGAATCAGCTTCTGAGCTCTGAGGCCTGCTGCTACACTGAATTTCACTTCGGCCCAGAACAACATGGCTGAAGGCTGGAAACTGTGTCTGTCTGTGTATGTGTGTGTGTGGGTTTGGCCTGACCAGTCAGTCCACCTCGATGGATATCAGTAGATAACATGGTCAGACTTGATTTAGTCACTTTATAAACCTAAGCATACACGTACACACATGTACACACAGAAGCAGACACACACATGCCCACACACACACGGATAGAAATCCGTCCAGCCACCCACACAGTCCAAGATGACAGCCAGAGGGAGTAACAGCATTCGTCCGGACGTAAGTTTCAAATCGATGAAGAGAGAAACACATCAATCATCCCACAGGATTAGAACAGAGTGTAACCGTGCCAAACACAAGAGAACACACACAAGTGTCACAGGGGCTGTGCAGAGAACAGGGAAACTGGAGGAAGGTGTTTTGATGCTGGGTGTTTCGTGGTCGTGTAGGTTGCTGTGTAAGATGGCCTTTGTGTTGAGTTCATGTTGAGACGACGGGCGAGAGTCATCTCCTCCAGAAGGGTATGATGGAGAGAGTCATGTGTGTCAGCTTCCTTCACTCTCGGGTGCCTGCTGTCCATCTGTTTGTTCGTCTGTTTGTCTGATGTAATCATTTGAATGGCCTTGAGAAGTACAGATGGTAAACTGCACACTCACCAACAGCTCCAACTCCCCCTCTTCCCTCTTTCTCATCTCATTTGTTATTTCCTCCTCCCCTATTCCCCTCCTCCCCTATTCTACTCCTCCTTCCTTCTACTGCTCCTCCTCATCCTTTTGAGCCATCTCATCCCTTCTTCCCTCGACTCCTGAATCCAGCATTGCGTCAAAGATTATAAAAATATTGAAAGTGTGAGAGATGTCACACTCCTCCTACGGTTGATAAGACACAATTCTCTAGAACTTTCTATTCTGTATTATCTCTGGCTCCACTCAGCCTTCGAACCTTCATAGATTCCTAATTTCTATAGTCCTTGCTTTTTGCTTTAAAACACTCCTCATCTGTGCTAACTGAAACTCTAGCCTACTAATTGTACTAGGACGGTCATACAATCATTGAATATTCTTCTTAAACTCTGGATGGCACCAAATTATCTCTATTCAGAGGTAATTGTTTGTACTCAAACACAAAGATGAAGTGTCATTGGTCCTGAATAAGCAATCATCCTTTGGTGACAGGAGAAATACAGCATTGTGAATCACACAAAAGAGATAAGGATTTGAGGGGGGGGGGGGGCTAAAAGATAATGACAGAGGGAGAAAAAAAAAGACAGAGATAGAAAGAGAAAGAGGGCAGACCACCCTAAAAATAATACTAGTAATACTAATAATAATAATAATAAAAGTAATACTAGGAGTGTTAATAGCATCTTTGTTAATAACTGAAGAAGACTGACTCATGGTGGGGAGAGATGTGTGATTAATATGCACAACTTCCTCTCTTCTAGGCATCGCATTATAAACTTGCAGGCTACGTTGATAGTCATGGCATACATCTATGGCTGCTTCTGAATCTTAGTTCAGCTCACACCCAGTAATGGTGTGTGTCTGGTGTGTGTATGTGTGTTTGCATGAGAGTAGTTGGGTTTTCATGAATTTCCTGGGGCTGTGCCAGTCAGCCATCTTCTAAACTGTAGGGCTATCTCTGCCTGGCAGTGACACCTGGCACCAGAAAGACACAGCTCTGCTGAGATGCCCTGCCAGAGAGAGACCGTGGGAGACATGACAAAACTCACTCAGTTTAACAGCCCTGTCCTGTGTCTTCACAGCCTCTCCGTCTCTTTCTTTAACTCTCTCTCTCTCTCTCTCTCCTCTCTCTCTCTCTCTCTCTCTCTCTCTCTCTCTCTCTCTCTCTCTCTCTCTCTCTCTCTCTCTCTCTCTCTCTCTCTCTCTCTCTCTCTCTCTCTCTCTCTTTCTCGCTCTCCCCCTCACTCACTCACTCACTCACTCACTCACCCACACCCGCACACACATTAACAGAAGGTCTAAGAGAATATTTGGCTTTTTTTTGTGTTCTTAAAGCTGATAGCATTTTCTTTCACCTACAAGCTACAATCAGTTACCCACTTGAGAAAGATGGCTGTTCACAGTACAGAAACTATTATTTAATTTCAATGTTCAAGATTAACACTTACAGAACTAAAATAAATACAGAAATCCACTTGTAAATCTTGTCCGTAAATTCTGTCTCCTTTCTGGTTTCAGTCAGTGTCCTGTTTGCTCCACACGGTTAATTAGTGCCCAGAGTGGCATCAGCAAATTCCCCATCAGAAAAACATCAGCAGGTTTTCCAGTTGCCCTGGGTCCACCAAGACGCGCATATGGGAAATCCAGGTAATTAATTCGGTTTGCGTCTAGAGGAGCAATGGTCCAGTTCAGTAATTATCCCCTTCCTTCTCCCAAGCTGTTCTGGAGGCAAAGCCAAGCCAACCAAGGGGCCAGTGACAGGGGGAACTCATTATAGTGAATAAGGTGGACGCAGATACTCTCAGCATGGTCATTAAGGCCCTGGGGTAGTTAGGAGAACACACCTGACTCCCATCCTAGGGAGTCAGATGGCTGAGTGGTTAGGGAATCGGGCTGGTAATCAGAAGGTTACCAGTTTGATTCCCGGCCGTGCCAAATAATGTTGTGTCCTTGGGCAAGGCACTTCACCCTACTTGCCTCGGGGGGAATGTCCCTGTACTTACTGTAAGTCACTCTGGATAAGAGTGTCTGCTAAATGACTAAATATAAATGTAATCCTGGGTACTTGGGATTTAGCTGGTGTCAGTGCATTATTGGCACTGCGGTGTAGGTTCAAATGATGACAGTCTTTTTATTGTGCTTTTTGCTGCTTCTCCCTGCCTTTGGGTAAATGTTTTACTTGACGTGGATGTCTTCCTGGTTGAATAATAACTAGATGCAGGGAGAGACCTGCAGAATTTTGGCCCGGAATCCCAGCCAGGCCATGACTGACGTGGGGATGAAAGGTTAACATTATTCTGCTGCTCAATACACTCCCTTAGTGTCGTCTGAGTTTGAGAGAGTGATCTCTAGCTGCTATCACACATCCAGGCCTCTGATCTGAACCAAAGAGCAAACAGTTGGCTGACATTCTGTGACATTTCGATCTCTGAAAACATGCAGTCAGCCTAATCCATGTCATTTAAACACCCCTAGAATATAGAAGGACCGTGTGCACACACGCACAAACACACACACACACACACACCCATTATGCACACACTATCTGAGCTGTTTTCTCAGCTTGATGTCCCCTAATGGTATTTTCAACACACATAATTGTGGACATTCCTAAGCCTCCAACATGTCTGGATGTCACACTGGGGGAGGGGGTCAGTGGAAGGGATCCTGACCCACAGCAAACAAGATAGTTTAGGAAAAAGAGCTGAAATCACACAATGTGTATTTGGAAAAGGAGCTTAAATTCAAGAATGTGTATTTGTTGAAGCAGCTTATCGACATTAACCCTAACCCTTGTAGACAGAGATTAGATGTCTATGTCAAAGGCTAAACATGTCCACACAAACAGGATTCACATGGTTAGATTGTCAGTGGTAGTGGCAGAAGGGTGGATTCAAGACATAAAACTTGAACATGTAAAACCAAAAACTAAAATCCAAATTGTGAGTGTCCTCTACACAGTAGTTTGAATCTGGGCCCCTAGTCCACAGACAGAGATTAGAGAAAGAGAGAGACAGAGACTAAGACAGAGAAGTGATGGGGCTGGACTAAACCAAGTTACTATATCAAACATATCTGTGTGCAGAGTCTTGGTCCTATAACGCAGGCTGATGAAGTGTATCCAGACAGATGAAGTGAAGCAGACTCTTAATAGACCAGCGGAACCAACGATCTATAATCACTCTGACCCATCTCTGATTACGGCTGCCGATGAAACGCTGATCAACCAGAGAGAGGATAGTGACCTGCAGTGTGTTTACTCGCTTTGTAGATAGAGATCTATCTATCTCTGTGTTATCACCAGCTGAAATCCATTTCCTGGTTTGTTTTGGAATCTTTCACCGTGTGACTTTACTGTGCTGGACCAACATTTTCAAACTGAGATTATTCCAACATCCCTACCCCTCTCCATGATGATCTGATCCTTATTGTTGGTTCTAAGAATGTGCTGCTAGATTTCTCTATATATATAATTTAACATCAATGATTTTTTATCTTCACATATTCATCAGAACAGGCAAGATGTAAGTTTCATAATTGGCATGGAAAATCAAATTCTGAACCCACTCGAAGCCATGAATCGTTAAGTATTTTTCCACTGCTCCTGCAAACTACCTTTCAGAAATCCTGTTGGGGAAAAAAAGATTTTATGGATTAAATAAAAATGAAACTGCATTTGAAGGATGAAACGTAAATATGTATGAGCACAGGATGGAGTGCAGAATAAACAGTTTTAAACAGAAACCAAGGGGCGGTCATGCTCTGCTGCTCACTGCTCCACGCTAATTACCACCAACAAGGGTGAACTTGCTACCTCTGAACCCTGGTCTGCTCGGGAACGCTTTCCCTGTGTGTGTGCTTGTGCGCCTCTATGTGTGTGTGTGTGTTTGTGTGTGTGTGAGAACCAGGTCTGTGTTGGACCAGTTTTGCCCTCCTGTGTGTGCGTGTGTGCATGTGTGAAAGTCACTGAAGCAGAACCCATACATATTGTGCTGTACATAGTGGCCCTTTGAGACTGAGGGAATGATGGGAACAATGGATGGGACTGTCCAAGAAGCGTCTGCAGTTGAGTATGAGATTAAAAGACATAAGGATAGCCCCTGCAGTGAACTTTACTTTTAACTGAGCAATGTTGCTCCAGAAATTTCCCATCACTGGATGGAACCAACTTTTATGTCTTGATCTTCTGGTGTCCAGTCCATATTTTCAGAGGCTAGAGTCCAGATATTTTACAGTCTCTAACATTCTAGAGAACAGATCAATGTAGTCACATATTTCCAGCTGCCACAAAGATGATTGAAATGTCACTGTGTAGCCTAGGTAGTCACATTTAAGGATTTTCAAAAGCCAGCATGTCTCTTCTCCTGATGAGCTAAAAACATATTTTTAAACAAGATGATCAAACACACAAAGTCTTGAGGGAGGTCATTAATGTCACGGAGAGCAGCAGTCATCCATCCTGTCACCGCCAGCACAGACTCTCCGGTGGGGGCTCCCAGGGGGCGCACACGATGGGACTAACTGCCTTCAGAGAGAGAAGAAGAAAATGGAGGGAAGAAAGAAGGAACAGAGAGAGGAAGAAAGAGAGGAAGAAAGAGAGAGAGAGATAAATGAACTGAGTGCTCATCAATCTTGCCTTTTTTAAATACCCTCACACAAGTAATTGATCTGATGTTAATCAAAGAAACAGGTTGGGCCTGATGTGGGAAAAGACAGATCAACATTTTAGCAGTTGGAGGAAGGGACAGGACCAGCAGAATGCCACAGAGTTGTACTGTGTGTGCGTATCTGTACGTGTGTACAGTTTGGATGTGTGTGTGTGAGAAAGTGTGTATTTTGTGGGCTGCAGTGCTCTCTCAGTCCCCACTGGGACATTAGTCGAATTGTTGAGTGACAGACGGGGAGCAGGCTGCTATGCTACTGTACAACCTGTGTGCTGCTGGATCTGGTTTGTGTTCTCACTCCTCTCCTCTCCCTAACCTCTCCTATCGCCTCTGTTCCTCTCCTCTCCCTCTCTTCTCGCCTCTTCTCGCCTCAGACCGAATCCAGCGGAGGGCTCAGGGTACAAAGCCCTAGAGAGTGTCTGTTGTTCACAGGCACAACAAGCCCCTCACAGTGACGGACGCCAGAGAATGAGTTCCCACGAGCTTCAGCAAGTCACCGCCCACCCGGTCAAGCTCCCTGGCCCTGGTGCATGATGGGAGGGATGGCGATGATTTGTCTGTTCTATCTAAGGGATTTGACCCGATGGAGAAGTGTTTGGGCTGTGTTCCTGACAGTCTGTCTCTCGGAGTAATGAGCAGAACGTATGTTTGTTTAAGAGAAGCCTGTGAATGTATGGAGTCACCCATTACACACATATACATATCACACACATGCACACACACACACACACACTCACACTCACACACACACACACACGCATTTCCTCTCCCCCATGCTCCTGGGTTAACAACCCAGAGCTCAGAAGTGCACTCACACCGAGGACCGACATGATCACACCGAGTTAGGAAGAACAGATCCCAACTGATGTGGCAGATAACACCCTCTGTTCTGTCTCTTTACAAACATCTGTTTCATCCTGTTCCACAACCCAGCGTTCGGCGGCTCAGTCACAGCCAGTCCTGCCAGAGAAGTAAACACGGTGTTGACACCTAAGTGTTCAGTATGGTTGAGACGTGTTAGAACTGAAACCTTCCGATGAGGGTGACTTCTCTTCTGTACGAGAACCTCAACGTCAGTCTTCTGAATGTTTCTTTTGGTCTAACGGCAAACGCTTTGCTTGTGGGAAACATCTGGACTTGATCCCCCTCGGGTACAATCATGCGATGGAAGTTGAAGTCGGGTTTGATAGAGTGTAACCTGTGAAAGTTGGGGTGACTGCAATTTATGAGCGGTATTCGACGCTTTTCATCACATAGCACTACAGTCTGACGTAGAACATTCCCAAACAGAAGCTTAACTCAAGGGCTACCACTTAACACTGAGCTGCATGTAAACCTTCTAAACTGTGAGAACGCTTTCCTCACATGTTGGACAGGCTGACACAAACACTCACTGTGTGTGTGTTTCAGCGTTTACGGGCAGTAAATGTGTGTGTGCTCGCTTGTGTGTACGTGTGTGTGTGCGTACGTGTGTTTTCTTATGCGCATGTACACAGATGTGGGTGTGTTTGCATGCGCATGTGAATGCGTGCCTACATGTGAGTTGGTGTGCAGGCCTGGGTGTGCGAGCCCCAGGCTCCAGGCTGCTTGTGCATGCTGCCACAGCCTCCAGAGAGGCGAGAGCGGGAACGGCTCTTAAATATGGATGCTTCTGCCCAGCTGTGCTGACAGCCATGTTCACGTCCTTCCCTGGCTAGTCACAGCTCACGGAGCACCAGCTAGGGGTCAGACAGAAAGAATGAGGATGAAGGAGCGGGTGTGTGTGTGTGCACAGGCAGGTGTCCCTTCTCTCTTGTAGCACCAATGGTGGTCCAGCTGTGTACAAAACAGATATTTTCAAAGGTCCAGTGGGTCAAGGTCTAAAATCAGTCTCCCTACCCCAGACCTTCTTCCTCTTCCACCCCTCCTCCTCCATCCTCCTCCTCCTTGTTACCCCTCCTCTTCCCTCTTCCTTCTCCCCACTGCCTCAGAGAGAGAGAGAGAGAGAGAGAGAGAGAGAGAGAGAGAGGGGGGGGGGGGGGTTCTGCGAAGTTGCTTCTAGTTATAAACCTTTAAATAGCAGATGATATGCAACATGATTTCCTGAGGAGAACACATCTCTGGCTAAGTACAAAGTTAATGACAACATGATACAGCTGTTTCCCCCTTGGTGCATTTCACTTCCTGTTCTGGTTGTGTTCCACAGCAGGGTGTCTTCCATTCTCCCTCCTTCCCTCCCCCTCTTTTTCCACTCCTTCCCCTGTCTCTACCTCCCTCAGACGAGACCGGGTGGGTGGTGTCCTTCAGGTCATCCTCACCATGAGAATTGGATCATAAGACAACAAGCCACACTCAGCTGGGTTCCACCCCTGCCACACACACACACACACACACACACACACACACACACACACACACACACACACACACACACACACACACACACACACACACACACACACACACACACACACACACACACACACACACACACACACACACACACTTTCCCTACTCAACAATACCAGTTGATACATTACATTATCCAGTACAGGGACATTCTCCCTGAGGCAAATAGGGTGAAGTGCTTGCCCAATGACAA